>NW_020884872.1:50837230-50955670 GCF_003945725.1 Corapipo altera | reverse complement strand
TCGACGGGGGAGAAGGCGATGGGGCGCTGAAGGGAGCCCCAGGGGGGCGGGAGCAGCGTCGAAGGGGCCCCGGAGGTGACAGGGCGGTGGCGACATCGGGGGGCGTCCCGGGGGGGATGGCACAGGGCGCAGTGGGGCCGCCCAGGGGCCGCGCTGCCGGGCAGGGTTGACCGGGCCGTGTCCCGCAGTTACCTGGCGCTGAGCGCCGCAAACCTTTCCCTTTTTTTATTTTGTTTCCTTCGCACAGCCAGGCTGCAGCTCGTGAGAAATATGCGAGGCGGGTTTTGGTTGGGTTTTTTGTTTGTTTGTTTTTTTTTTTTTGGTCGGCGCTTGTAAGCCTGAGTCGCGCCTCTGCAAACTGAGAACTTCCTTTATGGGGAAGGTTTTTCACACGTTTGGGCTGCGGATACTGGCTTTAATAACAATATACAGAAAAACAGGTTCCATAATCTTAAAGTTTGTTTAAAATAAAGTCTTCATTGCATGGATGTTTTAAAAGAAGAACTTAGCAAACCTTAGAAAACATAAATCATGAGAGTCAGCATTAAACCTTAAGAAGCAAATCTCTTTTTCTTTTCAAAAGCGTTCTTATATGTATGTGTTTACACAGTGAAATATTTTGATGGAAAGATCCTGGTCCATGCCTGAGCAGTGTTGAAGCTATTAAACTGGCCTGACAGGTTACCTAGGGATTCCCTTGCCTTGGAGAGCCTTTTGTTAATGTAAAGCTGATGTGGCTGTTTTCTGCCTCCTCCCCTGTGGTTCATGTTGCATGAAGTAAAAACGGTGTGGTCAGACTGCAGGTGAGCTTTGCCCACCCCTGCCTGTTGAGATGGTTTCTGGGCAATGTTTGGGGGGCGATTCAATTTAAGGAAGCTTAATAGCCTTGTGAATAATCAGGGTGCTGTGCTGGACCCTGGCAAAAGCCATGGTCAAAGTAGGTAGAAAAGCTCAAGTTCTTTATGGAGTCCCACCCCTCATTCTCCTCAAGTTCAAACTCAGCTCAACAGTTCCTGAGGGTCCTAGTCATAACAACAATTCTGTAAATAAAAAGCAAAAAGAGGGATGGATCTCTCATCTAGGAGGTTGGCCTGTCACATAAGGGTGTTTGTAAATCCTCATACAGCTTGTGTATTTACACAGAAAGCCAAGCTGAGCACAGGTAAATAATTACTGCTAAAACGCTAATACTTGCAGTAAATACAAACTAATATTTGCTGTTCAACACATTATTTGCTGAGGAAGCCAGAAGAACCAGAACCAATGTTTGTTCCTGGAGAGCATTTTGTGCCGGCTGCTGGAAATACATGTACACATCACTTTGTGTGTTCTCTCTGTAATGGTCCTCTGCCGCCTCTTGGCATAAATAGTTTGGATAACTTAACCCTTCACTATTTGTCCTTGTATCTTACCTCTATTTCCACAAAGTTAAAAAAAAAAAAAAGAGGCAGAATAGTAAATAAGAAATGTTAAAGTGGCTATAAACAGAAATGTACGTCTCCACAAGCTATAAAGGGGATTACACATGATTTGCTATTGTAATGTTGCCTCTAGTGTAACCATTTCCTTTGGAGAAAAGTGAGTATATGGTTAAAATACAGTCTAATGACCCAAGCAATGTCTTTCCTTATACTAGTATTTTAGATACAAAACCAGTTCCAGCTACTCACTTTAAATTACATATGTAATGCATTAGATTTTACCCAAGTCAAAAGTTAACATTGTAACACTTGTTTTAAAAGATAAAATATGCAATCCCATAGGAAGCAGGCTAGTATAGGAGACAGCTGGAAACATTCCCTGGACAGATGCATAGCTTATATTCAGATTTATCTATAAAAAACACAAGTATTAACAACATTCATCCTCCTTAACCACTTGGAACAGGGAGCACTAAGTGTTCTGCGGAGAAAAACTGGTTTCTACCTATAGAGGTTAAAGGATTAATGAATACTTGGCACATGAAAAATGAATAGTGATAGCGGGAAGAAGATTGCATGTAGACGGTGTGATAAGGTGCATAACAGAGAAACATCACGTTACACACGTTGCTGTGCCCTGAGAAAAAGACAAAGCTTATTTCCATTGACTTTCAGATAAAATATTTTAAAACATCAATATTTATTTTGTCATACTTAGAAATATTTTATTCAGTTATCTACTATATCTAAGGAAATCATCTAGAAGAGGGGATGGCTGACTGACAGTGGGTGATAAAATTTGTTCTCTGTGAGCTTCATTATGTGCTATGTTGGCTGTTTACATGGTCTGTTGCCTGCTACTAAGAACTATTACCCATATGCATGAATTTGCAGGGCAGTATCTAAGCAAAAAATTATGTAGCTACATTCACATGAGAAATGTATTACCTGATTATGTATCAATAGATTGATACAGAAGTAGGGATATTACACATTACTATTTGATGTATATCAGAGATTTATAGAGAAATGTAGTTCTCAATCACATGCTTTTATGGAAAACCTGTCCTACTAAATCACCATCTTGGCTCACTCCATACACCTGACCACTATTTCCAGTCTCATCTAGCTTAACAAAGCTGAGCATGCATCATCTATTTGAAAATGTTTTGGCTTACATTTTAACACAGAAAGACTTTGAAAACATTTAGTGTTTCTCCAGATTTAGAAAGTTCTTTTTTTTCCTCATTTTTTTCCCCTTGGAAACAGGGAACTTTAATTGTATTTCCTATTAACCAAGGGGACTTTTCAGCATGCTGTTTTTTCAGAAACAACAGTCCTAAATTTTGAGACAGGAACATTAACAGCGTATTGCCATATACTAGTCTAAAATCAGAAAGTCATACTTTTGGAAAACAGGAAAAAAAATTGGCCCACTGACCATTTCTGGTTACTTATTTTTTCACAAGCTCAACAAGTGTGTTTTTGTGTGATTTTAGACTTTTTCCATAGTCCTTCTCCACTTCTGCCATATTGCCTTTAGAACACTACTACTAATTCCCTTTTATTGACTCCCACCACTTACAATATCACATGGCTCTTTCTAGTCTTCCTCTAGCTGTTTGTCCACTAATGGATTTTCTTAAAACTTACCAAAACCAACATATTGTAAAATCTCCCCTTAATGTTCCTCAGCCTCTCACACTGTATTTGTCCTCCACTGACACAGAATTTTCTTCACTCTTCTTCCCCAATATGCACTGACTTATTTGTCTTAAATTTTTGTCTTAGATCTTAATCCATGTGCAAATAAGTAATACTTTTGAAAGCAATTTAGCAACTTCTACCCTTAACTTAAGAATGATTTTTTTTTAAAACTTATTAATAATCAATCATTTTTCAAATTGGGGAATGGCATCACCAGCAGAGAGCACACTGGAACCTCAGAACAAAAGAAAACATAAAATCAATAGCATATTTTAACAATGTGTGCCTGAAAGACATAAAAATAAATCTGAAGTAAATGAGTAATGTGCTGAATATTGAGAGATTTTGTCATTTAAATTAACACCAGTTATAAAAAAAAATCACTTAAGTTACCTGTTATTTATTCCATTTCAGATTGTATTAATTTTTTTAATTCAAATAAGCAAACAAATTACAAAATCAACCTTACCTAAATGAATTTTTATTTGGGATGCACGGTTAGACAAAAGCTGTAACAAATTACATGATGCATTTTAGAAGACAGATTGTGTTCATTTGCTGAACTCGGAGAAACCTTTGAGTTGACAGATAATCAATTCAAATACCTGCAGTTGAGGGATTGTATTACTAATTCCTTTCACAACTCTTCCCTTTTGGATACAGGCAAATAAACGGGTTTTCTTTGCCAAGGAATTGACCACATCAGCATATACAGTCTTTCAGGTATGGTTGCTGTCTTGCAATCCAGCCTGTGATCATCTGCCAAGTGCCTCCTCCATCTTACTCCATTCAAACTGGGGTTAAGTTCAACATGTGGGCCTTGCCCCTTTATCTGACAGCTGCCCTCAAGCATGAGGGTACAGATGTTTTTGGGCAAGGACATCAGCTTCTGTTTCTTTGAATCTCCTTATGAAGTGTTTCAACATGCACAGCACTCTGCCATCAAATGCTGAGCTTTATAGTCAACTTCTAGGTGGCCACTAACCAAACCAGTCAATCTAAAACAGGGAAGTACAACTAACAAGCATCGCTGTTGTATTTCATGGGACTCATTCAAACATCAGCAGTACAATTCCTTGGGTATGAACACTGGAGCTTTTGGACATAGTATTTTTATTTTTTTCTGTACTTCATATAAACCAATTTTTTGTTCTTAGACTATCAGGAAATCTTCCCTTCAACCCACTCTGCTTTAAACCACCCCAAAAAGCACAACCTAGCTCAGTGCATAAATGGCAGTGTTAGTGAACACAATGCAGCCTCTGTGATACAATAAAGTATATAACAGAGAATAGTTCAGTTACACTGCACAAGAGAGGAAAATTATAATCTGATATAATTAATAGGTGCATGTTTTTCTCCAGGGGCAGAGATCAAAATATTCAATTTGCCAGATTTAGAGTAGCAATGTTGCCAAGACACTTATTCTAGGAAAGTGGGGCCACACAGTATTAATTCTTCACTCCTTTGATCCAAAAGCTCTGTGCCCTTTCTATAACCTTGGATTGAAATCATGGATTTATTTTTTTTAATTTTAAACTTGCCTTCTTTTAGCAAGAGCCCTTGAAAGGTTATGATCTTACTGAAGAGGCAGAAGAACAGGGAGAACAGTTCCTTATTTGGTATAATCCAACACTGGCAAAAGTTAATAGGGAGCAGGAAATCATCAAGGAACATGTTTTAGGGAGGGTTTTGGTTTTTGCATCTCTTCAGTGTTTGGTTAATGTTTTTGCAAGAAAAAAAAGAAAAGGAGACAAAGCTTTTCTGGCTCTGGACACCATGTCAGTGCAATGCCCATGAATGGAACAGGTTGCACTGGATTTTCATTTCAAAACCCTGTAGTTTATAGCTGAATTTATGAACTTAAATATCACCCTGATTAAATTTCTTCCATCAATTTGAAGTCTATGTTCAATTATCTCAGCTCCTTATATTAAATGTGTTGTTTGGTTGTTTAGGAGACCAAAAAAAAAGGAGGGGGCAGGATTTCTTAAACTGCTTTATAAAGAGAGGCAGACAGTATTCTCATATGAACATTAAAGCTATTACATCTCTTTTGGTAAGATAGAGACACAGCCTGTGACAATCTTTCCCAATTTTCCCTGTGACTCCCACTGTGTTGTGTTCTCTGTATCTCCTGATAATTTTGTGTTCCACTGTGTCTTCATACAACTGATGATATCTAATTTGTTCCCTGTGCATGTATTTCATAGGTTCCAAAAGAAGATCTGCAAGTTAAAGACCTGGAGGTGAAGTTTCAAAGCCAGAAATGTTTCAGAAATGGCTGGTGGCTGTGCATGGGACTGAGAAGCATTCTGCAGTCAGGTTAGCAAAGGAATACATTCAGCTGGGCATGAATCTGATTTTGCACCTAGTAGGCAGCCAAAAACATCTGGGATATTTTCTTTGCAGGTATTACCCTAGCAATCTTTCATGCTTTTCCTGACAGGTTTTAGGTCTAACAAATATTTGCCCCATTGTTTTTAATTAAGCAAAGTTCTTTGTTCCCTGTGGAGGTGTTAAAAAATTACAACAGAGTAAGTCTCCAAATAAATAAGCACTTAGATGTTTTTTCTTTACTCATAAAGTATTCCTCCTTTCCCAGCTTCCATCCTAGCACATGCTTTCCTGTTTTACTAAGGCATTCATGTTGATAATTTTTGTTTTGGTTTCATGGCCATGCAACTTGGCATCACCAGCAGGTCAAGGGAGGGGATTGTCCCGCTCTGCTCTGCGGTGGTGCAACCTCACCTTGAATATTGTATGCAGTTTTAGGTGCCACAATATAAGGAAGATATTAAGCTATTAGAGAGTGTCTAAAGGAGGGCAATGAGGATGGTGAAGGGCCTTGAGGGGAGGCTGTATGAGCAGCAGCTGAGGTCACTTGATCTGTTCAGCCTTGAGAAGAGGAGACTGAGGGGAGACCTCATTGCAGTCTACAACTTCCTTGTGAGGGGAAGCGGAGGGGCAAATACCAGTATGTTCACTCTCATGATCAGTGACAGGACTCAAGAAAATGGCATGAAGCTCAGTCAGGAGAGGTTTAGGCTGGATACCAGGAGAAGGTTTTTTACCCAGAATGTGGCTGGGTGGTGAAACAGGATCCCCAGGGAAGTGGTCACAGCACCACACCTGCCAGAGTTCAAGAAGCATTTGGACAATGCTCTCAGGCATATGAGATGTTTGGGATGTTCCTGTGCAGGGCCAGGAGTTGGACTCAGTGACCCTAATGGGTCCCTTCCAACTCAAGACATTCTATGATTCTATGATTAAAAACGAAAAATGGTTCTTTTTAAGTCTTGTGTTATTACATTACTTTGCTTGAAATGTCTGGGTTTGCACCTGAGCATCATGGACATATCCACGGTCATGATGATTTCTGGATCGTATGCTTTCTGGATACGGAATGTCAGTGACTCACAAGCATTAAGAGGCTTCAGCTGGACTCAGCTCTAAATACCACATTACAGATGAGTAAATTATTTTTTTAGTGAATTAAAGGTTTCTGGTTTTTTAAATGGTGAATTTCATAGCTTGTTATTTCATAGTTGTGACACTAGATATAAATCTAATAGCTGAAAAACCTAAGCATCATATTGTAGCAATTGCTTACTTAATGTCTAGGCTTGTTTGTGTGATTTTTGTTTCTTTGAACTAAGGGAATGAATTTGTTTGAGTGACTTCAAAGCTCAGTAAATACCAGTTATCAATTCTCTTTCTAATGACAACTGATGACATGATTTTTACAAATGGTTGAGCATTTGGCAAATGCTAACCGCAGAAATCGAATGAGCTGAAAGAAACTCCAGTCTGCCCTATTGTCACTACTGAGCTGACAGATGGGAAAAAGAGGAGGAGGTTGTGATGCTCTCCCAGAAGCCCAGGGGCACACCACAAAATGACTGCTGAAGTGTCTTGTCAGACCGTGAGAGAGGTACAGATTTCTGAAGAGCAGACATCACCTATATTTTGCTTTAAAAGTTACCCTTTCTATCACAGCCTCCCCAAACAGGCTGAGCAAATTCTCTTCGGAGCACTTAGCACCAGAGCTCATTTGAGCCTCAGGAGTCAAGGTAAAATTGAATTTCCCTGACAAAAGGAGGAGCTGGAACCAGGCTACTTCCTCCAGCAGCTGCTGGAAGAGTGGGAGAGCAGGGCTACCGCTACAGCTGCCCCAGGCAGGTGCCTTGAATGCCAGCATCTGTTGCTGTCCTGGACACTGTCACCTGCCTGAGCCCTATCAGCATGGCCAGGGTGCTTTGCTATCCCGCCATCTGCTGCTGCAAACAGCTGCCCGCTCTGCTGGTGCCTAAGCAGCAGGGAAAATCCCCCAGTATGCAGAAAGCCTGTAAACCCCAGAATAAGAATTGAGAAATGGGCACTGGCAGTCTGTGAGAATCAGATTGCTTGGCCTTGCCTTTCCTTACCTTTTTTTTTTTTATTTGACTCCTCAGTTAGTCTAATGCATCTCCTTTGGTTTTGTAAGGAGTGACTTGACAAGTTAAAAGTACCAAACGTCAGTAGCTTCACCCATATGTGCTGCACGCCTCAGGCTAGACAGTACATATTGGTAGCCAGACTGAGAAGAACATTTATCACATTACCTCTTAAAAACTCACTTTATTTTTCTTGTTGAACTGGCCCCCATCCAATGTGACACTCCAGCATGAGCCATGTAGTGACAGCAACAGCCTCCATGGAAACACACCAGAGCATGAGGCCAGCCGTGGGGTAGGGAGAAAAGGCAGCTCTGTCCTTTTCCTTAGTCTGCTGCGTTTTCACTCTGAACAAACTTTCATTCCATTTCTAAAGCATTATTATGAGTGCCTCTCCCATGCCACCGTGTCTTTGGTATGTTCCTTGTAGCAATGCAAAGTTGCGCTAAAGGTGAAAAACCTGGGGCTGATTGCAAGGCATTACCATCTCGCAGCCTCAGCCTCAGGAACCTCCACTCCTTTTACATGCTGGAGCCAGGAAGGGAAGCTGCCTTTCCAACCAAGACACAAATAAATGCTGGCTGCAGTGGGTGGAGGTTTGAATGCACAGTATGGAGTGACTAGCTCTCATAGAGAGCTGGCAGCCTTGGCACTGCTCTGCCAAAGGTCCGGTTAACTGAATGTCTATTTTCGGCAAAATGGAGGGAGCAAAGGGAAACCACATCTTAGAAATTTCCTCAATGGCTTTCATAATTTGAAATATCCTTCACTTCACCCAGGAACAGGTGTATTGGGAAAAGGGTGGGAGGAGGTATGATGTTAAGCCGGTTGCTCTCCAAGTAGAATAACTGGGGGGACTTTGATGGTCAGGATGCCCGGATGACAAAACCTCTCATCATCAGGGCTATTACCACACCTGCTTCTCCATCATACTTAAAACTCACTCCCCTATCTAATAGCAGCATGCAAAGTTGTCTAACGCCATTATGATATAATTAATAATATCATTTTCCCATAATATTTCTCTGAAATTTTCCTTGTTTTCCGTCAGACTGCCTTGAAGTAAGTCTTTCAGCCTGACTATCTCGTTTGATGGAGACAGTGAACCAGGTAGCTCTTTGGCATTGTTCCAAGTGTTTGAGCATTTCACAGATGACAGGGTAAATCCAGCAAAATTTGTGCACCTTAAGGCTAGCTGCTACTGTGCTTAACTTCCAGACACTTACATTCACAGAAAACGTGACAATACCAAGTTTCACTGCACATCGCTTGTAGGCTCCCAGTTCTGAATTCACACTGTGCAGTGGGAAATACCCATTCTCTGTATGTCACATGGAGAATCAGGTGCCTGGGATTCACCACAACCACAGTAGTGAGCAGAAAGTCTCTTAAACTGAAGCACTTATATTGTAAAATTTCCCCTGTCCCAGCATGTAAAGAGTCTAAGTATGGGCTGCAAGGCAGTATTTTTTGTGGCTTGGGAGTCACAGCCTGGTTCTCTTTCAAGCTGAGCACCTCAGCCATCTTTTCAAGGGGCTGAATGAGCGCTTTTTTTTTTTTTTAATTTAAATGATACAGCAGTACCTTGACCATAATATATATATGACATGTAGTATAATATGTAATAAGCACATTTTAATGTCTAATGCTTTAATACGTGTTATGAATAATAACAACAATAATACACAGCAGGCACCTAGGTGATGTATCTTCTCCATCTCTTACATCCCAGCTCCACTACTTAGATTATACATGCTTGTCTGAGGCACTAGGATATGTCTTATTAAATCTGGGCTGTAGGCATTTACATCAGGACCAACCACCTTTGTACCCCTCTGTAATGGAGAAAGATACTTTTAGGATCTCTCTCATCTCATCCTAAAATAGGTTTCTAAATTTTACTGGCATTGCCAGACATCTTCATTGCACCAAACCCTTTAGTGGACATCAGGAGTCACACTTGGCTTCAGCATGGACTCCAACTCTTTTGACACTGCTTTGGTTGCTCCTCATGTCTTTGCCATCCCAAGTGCTTTAAGTACTTGTGGATAACACCAAGTCACCCAGGCTAATTCTAGTCTGAAATCTTTCAGGTATAACAACAGATCCTAATAAATCTGAGCACTATTTCCTTAGTTAAATTTCCTCACAAGACTCTTGGTTTCCTGATGTCTCAGACACATAAGAAAACTAATTGCACATCATAAGGGAAGTCAATCACCTAGCTTCCTAAGTGATATTTCTGATCTACTGAAATTACTTCTCCAAAATCATCAAGGGCGTTACGACTCCAGTTAACATCCTTAATATCTCTTTTCAGTGTGTGAGCCTAGGTCCTGAGATGATGTTAATTTGAACATCTACATTGAGTTAGTAGCCCTGGGCATGTTTATCAAGCTGGTGATGTGGCCCATGAACTCTGTGGAATTTCCCAGTATCTTTCACATCACTTTGCACCTTTTCTCTTCCTCATCTATGCCTCTTTCTCATATCTCTCTCATTGCAAGAGAACCTGATCATTCGAACATCTTTAAAGTGTAATACATTAAAAAGAAACGTTGTTGGCTACCTTTAAAGTACTTTATATCACTTTAAATCACACTACCAGAGCAATGCTGCAAAGAATGCCATCTAATTTACATAAAGTCACCCAGAGGTTAATTAGTATATGGAGGTTAATTTCCAAAAGAATGCACTAGGAAAAAAGCGGCAAAAAGCAATTCTTTCCTTAATTGGTTTTGTACACACCTCATTCTATGTTTTACAAATGTACTCAGTAATTTCTGTCTTCATTTTCTAGGAAGATTGCATGTCAGGGAGAAAGGAAGTCTGTCACTGTGTCTGAGTGGCTACTTGCTGACCTTTTGTTGCAGAATAGACTATTTGGAAACATTGCTGTCACATGCCATCGCAATTGCATGGTGGGCACTGTAATGCTACATTTGCATGCATCATCTGCAGTGGAACAAAAAAATAATTCCCAGTTGTGTCTCTAATTGTATAACTGGTGGGAAGTATTGATACAAACATCACATTAGAAATAGTACATGTTCCCAGCTCTGTCCACATTGTGGAATGGAGGGAAGGTGTTCACCTGGTAAGCCCACATGTCAAGAGGAAAAGTAGGACATTTAATGTTAGTAGGGAGGGGCAAAAGTGATTATTTTTCTGTTTGGAAATAAATACTCTGAGGGACTATCAGAAACTGTCCTCAGGTGACAAAGGAAGAAGGCAATCTCGGAGCCTTGCTGGATTCCCCTCTAATTTTGGATACCCTGAGCTGTGTATTGGCTCTATGTCCATTTCTGGATTCTGTGACTTTGGTGGAAGTGGTTATGCTTTTCTACAAGAGCTTTAATGGACACAGTACAGCTTAATTTGAAGACACTACTCCTCTCAGCAGTAATAAGATTATGTTCTACTATGAAGATTGAGAAAACAATCTCAATCTTTAATAAGAGCGTTTTTAATAAGAGTTATTAGCATTTACTGAAACTAGATATCTGCCCAAGCTTGAATCTTGATAACCTAGAACTGCTTAACAATGTTGAGTTTGGCTTTTGAAATATGTGTTAGAAGCCTTGTATTCTTAGAGGCTTTGGAGCTATTCTAACCCCAAAATATGTCTTTCTCAGAAGCAAGTAGGAGAAATCCCTACAGCAGGATTGAACAGCAGTAGCAGACAATAAAGACTTCAGTTTTATTTCTGTCTTCTCCACCAAGCTGTTTAGACACCTGATAAAGAAATTCCAGTGGTGGAGCCAAGGATCTACTCAAGCTCATGCTAGAAATGGAACACCTCCCACCCCTGGATGCAGTGTCAAAACCATGGGCACATCGCACTGTACAGCCTACGCTGCCTTCCTGACCGCTCCTCTCCTCTCTCTGCAGTAGCAAGGGGGTGGCTTCACCACTGCTCCTTGCAAGCATGAAGTGGATTTATCATTCTGTAAATGTTATTTTTGGTAAACATTTCTACAGAGGCTGCATAGAAACCAGACTTGATGCAAACATTTCCATGATGAGTGGATATATAGTCATACAGCCTCTCCTGGGTCACATGAAACTAGATGTTACATTTGGCAGTAATAACAAGGTAATCAGAGCTCTTCCATTTTCCTTGGTCATGAATAAATCCATCCTTGGCAAGTAATATCCCTGTGTTCATTCATAAGTTGTAATATAATAAGGATATCAGCAAAAAACATTGAATTTATTTATTCCATTTACACATCCACTATTCCTTATTATTCTTGGTTCCTAGGAAAATGTTCTTTCTCTTCCTTTAAACAGCTCTTGTACATTTTTGCTGTTTACAATCTCCTTACTGTTGCTGAGGGTTCTCCTATTCCCTCCCTGTCTTTGTTTAGCAAAGCTAAATGCATTTTGTTATTTTAATCTTTCTTGAAAAGTCAATCCCTTAATTAGAATCTATGGTTGTGGAGTTCCACTGGTGTCTGCAGGCTAAACACCACTAAGGCTGTTTTCCTACTAATTGTGCTCACAGACAAGACATTTGTTACTATTGTTGATGGCATTAATTTGTTTGTTGGTTTCAGGTTTTTTTAAAGACTGTTTATCTAGGTAAAAGGCAGAAGGCAGAATTCATTAAATCAGATTTTCAAAGGATTAAAGCCTACAAGGCATAGAAAGTGATGATTTTGTTGGTTGAGATTTTAAACTGAAACATGCAAAGATAAACCTAAAAGCCCAGGGTTCAGAGACTGAGCACATCGAAATCTCTCACTAAAACACAGAGATTTTATGAACATGCTTGTAAAAGAAGGCTGCCAAATGCTGACCCACACTCTCTCCTACTGATTCCTAATTAGCATCAAAAAATGTGGAAACAATCCTTCATTCCCAGTCTATCAAACACATTTTGCTAAAGAGACATTTGGAGATTCAGTGGGAATAACAGTAATGCAAAAACAAAAAGCTTACCTTGTCTTTTCTCACTTTTGTCTCCAGTTTTTGTTCACTAATCACCCTGCATGCAAGTTTTTAGGAAAAGGATTTCACTCTTCTAGCATGCAATCAAAGAAATCAAAGAACCTTTACACAGACATCACAACAACTTTTTGAAGTAAGTTTTGAGGGGCTTCTTAGTGCGTAATTTCTTTCTGTGTACCTCTTAGGGATGTAAATTTTTTACATATCCAATTGCTCTCCACAGTACCACACATAAAGGCAATAAATGTAATAGCAACCTACCTGAGTGATGTATCTTTTACTCTGCACATGAATTTGCTGCAGTTTGAATGTTTCTTGTGCTGAGATATGTCCCATTTGATTCAGTTCTATTTAAATCAATTATTTCATTGTGCATAAGCTAAAACAAAAGCTCCATTGTTTGGATGTACAAAGTAATGGTATTCCACCAAGGTATGCTCCGAGTGTGTTTCTGTCTATCTCCTCTGTCCACAGAGATTGTTAGGTTCAGCTGTGTAGTGTGGCTTCCTCTACAGCGCTTGGGATGAATCCTGTTCTGCTACTCCACTACGTTATCCCGAGTCCTGCATTGTAATCTGCTGCCTACTTCCAGTCTACAAAGTAGCCTTTTTTAAAGACATTTCTCCTTCACTTGGAAGGTGAATCCTAGCAGCTGGGACTTCCTAGTCCTCACCACAGCCACAACTGAATTTTTCTCATCAGTCCTAGACCTGATGTGGCCTTACCCCTGGTGACAATTGCCAGTATAGCACCAGATCACACTACAATTTAGCTATGTGATTAATCACACGCTAAGGTTTGGACTCATCATCATGGCTGGGCTTCGCGAACGAATATTTGGGAAGGGCTCTACCCACGTTTGTTACAAGCGTGTTGGTGGCTAAAAAGGCCAATACGAGATAGGTTTGGACTAGTGTCCCAGTTACTCACACAGATGTGACTCGAGAACAACTACCTGTTGGGCCATACCATGACTGTGCCTTTGGGCATGCTCACATCTTTCTATATGAGCTTCACAGAGTTCAGTACCACCTGAACTAGGTAGCGTCTATACCTCCCCTGAGAGTTATCACTGCACCATGTCTGCACTATCCATCTCATTCCCTTCTTCCACACCACTGTTACAGCTGCTGAGGTAGACAGGCTTTTTTTTCCCTCTTCTCCTTCTGCCCATGCAGCCTTTCCTGTGTTACCACACAGAAGCTTAACTTCTGCACAGCAGTTTACTCCCTCTACAAGTTTCCTCAGCACTGTAATTTAAGTATTCTTGAGGTATTTAAGAGCTGCAGCCTAAAATCCTGGAGGTTCAAAAACTTTCCCATTTCCAAAGTGAGATGGCTAACACCGAAGATCCTGAAAGCTGAATTCAGAGTCAAATAGGTTAAGCCCCCTCTGGGAATTTCAGAAGAGGTTGGGCATCTTGTCTGGTCAGTCTGGAGTATGACAGGTGAAAGACATGGGGTATTTCCTGACATTGGGCTGCATCTGAGCTGGCTCAAAACTTTTCTTTGAGAGATTTGACAGCAGACCAGGATGTTTCTGGAGGGTAAACATCTAGTGGGTTAGACAGTGCTAGAGAGTAGGCAGTCTGAACACCTGGGATTTAGGCACGTGGATTTTGTCCAAGTCCCACCATAATTCTGAAAGGTGTATGTGTTGCTACTAATGCCTGCTCCTCAAAAAAATCTGGCAAAAAAATTCATGTGCTAACACCTATATACCTATACCCATATATCTACTGACTTTGATTTTCATTGAAACCCCTGTGTTTACATGACTAAATGATGTGTCTGCATCAAAAGGCCCTTGGCATCCAGCTCGCCACTGTACATTGTACACTACAGTTCCATCCCAGGATGAGGAGCCAAGCAGCCCAAAGTTCAGCCCTCCTGGTACTGTAAATGGAGACATTCATTGGAGATTTTTGGAGACAAACTAGCTTTCAGGTAGCACAGAAAAACAGAAATTAATGCTTTTCCCCTTAAAGGAGTAAAAAGCATCTGTAGGAGGAAGACCCACCCTTTAAATGCATAAACAATACTTAAATTTGGCAGAGAACGAGGTATTTTGAAATTATGCAACATGAAACAGTCACTGACACCTCTACTGAAACGTGACACTGGTTCTAGGATGTTCAGGCACTCCTGCTGGGACAGATAATCTGCATTTAAATTACAAGATTCAGCCATATGTCTGGCTGGGAAATGAAAAGGGTGGAATGATAGATACTACCTTGTGCTTCAGCTGTTGGAGTCTTTCATGCTGCTCAGTCACTCTCATGCACTGTGGTCTGTTCCAGAATAAACTCTCTTCCTATTAGATAATATCCTAATGTCTCCAGGGCCTGTTTCAGAAACGAAGAGTCTCTTTTTTTTCCTCAGAAACTATATATCAAATCTTTGGTGGGAGCAAGCTTTTGACTAATATTCCCCTCTGATTATTTAACTTGTAATAACATATCAATTTAACCCATGCAACTTTTATTTGAGATTTAGGCTATGACATATGGTTGGAGATCCGTACTGTTCAATTTAGGGAAGGCAAATCTTCCTCATTTACAAAATGGGTACATCCTACCTCCCCACTTTTGTGGTTCTGTGTGTGTGTACATGAGTTTTAGAATAAGAGAGCAATATTTCCTTTTCATTCAAGTGATTTTGGGTTTTTTTTTTCCCCAGCTAGTATCAACTAGCCTTTGCCATAATCTTTCAGTGGGAAAAACATATTTTTGTGGCACCTTCAAGTCAAAGCTGCATCTTCTTTGTAGCTGCTGGATGTATTCTGTAAAAGCTTGGATTTTACTTAATTTAGACTGTGAGAAGCTACTATATTAATATTTCCAGTAACTTAGTTGCACATCCTGAACTGAACCAGAATTAATTGGAGAGAAAAAATTATCATTTTCAGTATTATGAAGAAGGAAAAAATAAAATAGAGTAAGAACAAAGATATCTAAAATATAGAACCTTCTCCCACATTTTCAGTGTGTTACTATTTTTGGACCTTTTTTTTTTTTTGTGACTTGCCGTTGCACATGGCTTGGACTTAAGAAACACAGGGTAATGCAGGCTTAGTGATTTGATGATGGTAGCACTGAGTGGTAAAGGCACGATCTGCATTTAGAAATCTGGTCACTCCACTCCTTAAATCATAAATGCTCCCAGAATTTATAGGATTCATTGCAAACCTTGGAGGTAGACAAGGAGGACACTACACAGCATCAGCACGTTGCCATCCTTGTAAATTTGATGGGGACATTTTTTAAGCTAAACATGCAAGGAGCTGAGCTGAAAGATGGGTGCTCATCAGAGGAAGAATCTGCTCATGACAATGTCAAAGGATGATGGTGAATTTTCTGGAAAAGATGGTTTTGCAAGTGAGCAAGATGGATGTCAAAAGAAGCCTTCTCTGTCCATTCAAGCTTCCTGTGGTTTGCCCTCCCAGTTTTTGAGACCCTGCGGTTGGACTGAGCTCCTGGCTGACCCATGGCCCAGTTGGTGTGGCATGAGGTATGTCACCATCACTGGGCACGTTGGGAGAACTCTGTGTGGTCCTGGACTGCTACTTGCCTTCTACTGTCTCCAGCCACCAAGGCAGAGGTTCGAATTTAGCTACCACCTGCAGATCTCTGTGCTTTTATCACCACTTTGAAAATAAGAAAGTGGAAGGACCATTAATTTAGACCAAGTGTGAACTGATAAAAAAGGACGTCCTTGTGAATTGCTCCTAGAATTGTCACTGGCCTGTAGTAAGAACAAAGAAATAAAAGACTTCGCATAATTACTCTGAAGGTACTTATTTTCATATACTCTTTATTGTTGTTTTATTTCAGGACAGGTTTAATTAAAAGTAAGCACTGGCAGTAATCATATAGTATGTGCTTCCTTTTCGGAGCTTTGAAAGATCTGTTCTTGTAAGGGTGATATATCACCTAAATGAGCATGCATGAAAACTTGTAAAATGTAATTTGGTACAGAATTTTTTCCACATGGCACATATACCAAGTAAATATTTTATGAGAGAGACCAGAGAGTTTTACAGAGCGTGGTTTGGTATATAGTATAAATACACTGAATTTTGTATATGGGCCATACACAAAATACTATAGGTATCTGCTTAAAGGAAGACAGCATGACAAACCTCTAGGAGCCACAAAGTCTTACCTGGTACGTACTACACATCTTAACGGCCATGCTGATGCCAAAAGAACCCCTTGAGTCTTTCTGAGAAGAATACATACATAAGCTTCCATGAAATATGTCATCCCTTTCACTCATTTATACTAAGGAAATACCAACAAAACACTTTGTTTAAATAGCTTTAAGGCTCTGATATAAATCAACAATACCCAGGAAATTTAAGAAAGCCAAAGCCTGACACTCCCTCTTTGGCACATTACACCCTGTTTTTGCAAAGACAGTTAGAAACCTCGGGTATCCCACCTCATTTTCAGTTCTTGATTTATGTCAGACCCTATGGGAAAAGTACCAGCAATAACAGAAGCTTCCACCTCAGACCTCACACGGCAAGGTTTCATATGAAGTCACGAGAAGCCACATGTGCTTTACATAAAATATTAGTAACTTGTGAATGGTGAGACACCACTATCCAGCAGCCGAGACTGAGTCCCTACTCCACCTGGCTGCTCTCTCACCCAGAGCTGCCCAGCCAGCTCTGGTACACATACAGTGCCCTGCAGAAGGGAGAGATGCTGTACACATGCCAGAGGAGCGGCTCCCCAAAGCCTGTATGTAGGACATTGTCTATTCTGGCTTTGGTTCTGCAACTGTGGTGATCCTGGGGTGGTAACACTGCCAGTAGCACTGCTGACAAGCCTGTTGACTCCCAGCAGGCCCCAGAGCTGCAACACAGCCCCCTCTGGACAATCACACTGTTGGGAGAGGACCCCAGTGCCCAGTTCCCAAGCTGTATTTCAGTATATACATATTGGTGTATGTAACACCAAAACACACTTAGTTTCAGTCTATCTTCTGATCCAATCCAGAAAGTTAGATTGTCTTTCTTGTTTTAAATTAAGACAAGTTGACAGTTTTTTTGGAGAAAAGGAGAATCTTGGGAGACCTTATTAGTCCCTACAACTACCTAAAAGGAGGTTGTAGCAAGGTACAAGTTACGGATCAGCCTCTTCTCCCAAGTAATAAATGATAGGACAAGGGGAAATGGCCTCAAGTTGCTCCAGGGGACATTTAGATTGGCTCTTAGGAAAAATTTCTTCACCAAAAAGGCTGCCCAAGGAAGTGGTTGCCTCTATCCCTGGAGGCATTTGAAGGATGAGTAGATGTGCTTAGGGACATGGTTTAGTGGTGAACTTGGCAGTGGTTGGACTCAATGATCTTGTAGTATTTTCCAACCAAAGTGATCCAATGTTTCTATGAAAATATTTGATTCCAGTGCAGGGTTAGATAATACAGGAGGGCAGTGAAAGCTTTTTTAGATACTCTTTTTCCTGTTGCAGTGATACCTGTCAGTTATCAAGCACCAGCATTGGCTTTGGACCCATGGAAACGGAAGGAGGCATCTTCTCCAGAGCCTTTTAGACACCTCTAACCCTAGGAGTCTTATCCTACAGCAGCAGCTTCTCAGCTTATCCTTTTTGTACCAGGGTCCTCCCCTTGTTATCGCTGGGCCCAGCAGATTCCTTTCAGATGGAGGCAAAGCTGTCACCATCTCTGCAGCAGCAGGAATGTCCCAGGATACAGGCTGGTGATCCAGGCCCTGAGGACAAAACAGGGCCTGAATTAAAGCCCCATCTCCTTTTGCTGTTTTGTAATTCTAGTTACAACCTTCATTCATAATAAAACAATTTAGTGAAGACTAAAAAAAAACAGGACTTCCCCGTAAGAAGAATTCTTTTTATTGTCAACTTTCACACAGTCAGAGGAAGAAATTCCCTAGGCAATTAGAGCTTCTAACATTACAGGCACAAGGTTTGTTTTGAGAAAACAAATACATGTCAGCATTTTTAAAGTTGTTTTTTCAACCTTCAGACACGTTGGCAAGGCATTGATTCAGTGGGTTTTTTACATGAAGGCATATAGACAGGAAAGCACAGTACTAGGTGGGAGTACTATATGCCAGTTGTTTGTTAGTGAAAAAGAGCAAAAATACAAAGGAGCTGTAAACCAGACAAAGCACAGGAGGAGAGAGGCATTCAACATTTTCATAAATCACTTGGATGCAGGACTGGAAGGGATACTAAGCAAGTTTGCAGATGACACAAAACTGGGAGGAGCTGTCGACTCCCTCCAAGGCAGGGAGGCCCTGCAGAGAGACCTGGACAAATTAGAGGACTGGGCAATCACCAGCCAACAGGGGAAGTTCAACAGGGGAAAGTGCTGGATTCTGCACCTGGGATGGGGCAGCCCTGGATGTTCATACAGACTGGGGAATGAGATGCTGGAAAGCAGTGCCATGGAAAGGGACCTGGGGGGCCTGGTCAACAGCAAGTTGAACATGAGTCAGCAGTGTCCTGGCAGCCAGGAGGGCCAACTCTGTCCTGGAGGGCATCAGGCACAGCATCGCCAGCTGGTCAAGGGAGGGGATTGTCCCACTCTGCTCTGCACTGGTGTGGCCTCACCTTGAATATTGTGTGCAGTTTTGGGCACCATAATATAAGGAAGATATTAAGCTATTAGAGAGTGTCTAAAGGAGGGCAACGAAGATGGTGAAGACCCTTGATGGGAAGCCATATGAGGAGTGGGTGAGATCACTTGGTCTGTTCAGCCTGGAGAAGAGGAGACTGAGGGGAGACTTCATTGCAGTTGCAACTTCCTTGTGAGGGGAAGAGGAGAGGTAGGCAGTGATCTCTTCTCTGTGGTGACCAGTGACAGGACTCGAGGGAATGGCCTGAATTTGTGTTAGGGCAGGTTTAGTTTGGATATTAGAAAAAGGTTCTTTACCCAGAGGGTGTTTGGGCACTGGAACAGGCTCCCCAGGGAAGTGGTCACAGTACCAAGGCTGACAGAGTTCAAGAAGCATTTGGACAATATTCTTGGGCACATGGTGTGATTTTTTGGAATGGTACTGTGCAGGGCCAGGAGTTGGGTTTGATGATCCTTGGCCTTGATTCTCCCTTCCAACTCCCTTCTGTGATTCTGTGATCCACAGAAGTGGGTGTGTGTTACCCAACTACTGGAGGTTTCCCTGATACTAATATCTAAAACTGTTAGTGTAAAAGCAGCATTGGAAAACCTCCATTCTTTGGTGGACATGGGGGAACACAGTCACCAAGATGAGGAAAAGGCTGAGGTACTTAACACCTTCTTTACCTCAGTTTTCAACAGTAAGACAGGTTGTCCTCTGGACAACTGGCTTCCAGAACTGGTAGACAGAGACAGGAAGCTGAATAGCCCCCCTGTAATCCAGGAGGAAACAGTTAGCCACCTGCTGAGCCACTTAGATCCTCACAAGTCTATAGGACCAGATGGGATCCACCCAAGGGTGATGAGGGAGCTGGCAGAAGAGCTCACCAAGCTGCTCTCCATCATTTACCAACAGTCCTGGCTCACTGGGGAGGTCCCAGATGATTGGAAGTTGGCAAATGTCACGCCGATCCACAAAAAGGGCTGCAAGGAGGACCCAGGAAACTACAGGCCTGTCAGCCTGACCTCAATGCCTGGCAAGGTTATGGAGCAGATCATCCTAAGTGCAATCACACAACACCTACAGGATGGACAAGGGATCAGACCCAGCCAATACAGGTTTAGGAAGGGCAGGTCCTGTCTGACCAACCTGATCTCCTTTTATGATCAGGTGACCTGCCTGGTGGATGAGGGGAAGGCTGTGGATGTGTCTACCTGGACTTCAGCAAAGCCTTTGACACCGTCTCCCACAGCATTCTCCTGAAAAAGCTGGCAGCCCACAGCTTGGATAGGGGCAGTCTCTGTTGGGTCAAGAACTGGCTGGAGGGCTGGGCCCAGAGAGTGGTGGTGAATGGTGCTGCATCCAGCGGTGTCCCCCAGGGATCAGTGTTGGGCCCAGTCCTGTTTAATATCTTTATCGATGATTTAGATGTGTAACATCAGCAAATTTGCAGATGACACAAGCTGGGAGGGAGTGTTGATCTGCTGCAAGGCAGGAGGGCTCTGCAGAAGGACCTGGACAAGCTGGAGAGATGATCTGATTCCAACGGGATGAGGTTCAACAAGGCCAAGTGCCGGGTCCTGCACTTTGGCCACAACAACCCCCTGCAGTGCTACAGGCTGGGGACAGAGTGGCTGGAGAGCAGCCAGGCAGAGAGGGACCTGGGAGTGCTGATTGACAGGAAGCTGAACATGAGCCAGCAGTGTGCCCAGGTGGCCAAGAAGGCCAATGGCATCCTGGCCTGTATCAGGAACAGTGTGGCCAACAGGTCCAGGGAAGTGATTCTTCCCCAGTACTCAGTGCTGGTGAGGCCACACCTCAAGTACTGTGTCCAGTTCTGGTCCCCTCATTTCAGGAAGGATATTGAGGTGCTGGAGCAGGTCCAGAGAAGAGCAACAAGGCTGGTGGAGGGACTCAAGCACAAATCCTAGGAGGAGAGGCTGAGGGAGCTGGGGTTGTTCAGCCTGGAGAAGAGGAGGCTCAGGGGAGACGTCATCACTCTCTACAACTACCTGAAAGGAGGTTGTAGCCAGGTGGGCATCAGTCTCTTCTCCCAGGCAACCAGCAGTAGAACAAGAGGGCATGGTCTTAAGCTCTGCCAGAGAAGGTTTAAGTTGGATATTAGGAAGAAATTTTTTACAGAGAGAGTAATCAGACATTGGAATGGTCTGCCCGGGGAAGTGGTGGATTCTCAGTCCCTGGAGGTTTTTAAGATGAGACTGGATGGGGCACTTAGTGCCATGGTCTAGTAACCACGGTGGTGTTGGATCAAGGGTTGGACTTGATGATCTCAGAGATTTTTCCAACCCAGTGATTCTATAATTCTGTGATTGGTTAGGGTCATCTGCACAGCTGTGAGTAACAGAGGGCTTTTCGTTTGTTTTCTGTTTGGTTGATGTGTTGGGGTTTTTTGTTCCAAGTCCTGCTTTCCACAGTGGAAGTAGTGTGATAATAAATCAGTTTACATGGAACTGGATAAACACAGTGTAATAATGACTCCATGCAGCTTGCACTGTCTATTAAATGTTAGCCTTGAATTTTTGTAATACAACTTAACAAAAATAAAAACATTTAAAAAGAAATGTAATCAGTTTAAGCTTTTATCTTAAAATTCTGCCCTTATTTTGCTAAGTAGCCCCTCTGACTTAAGCCTGTTTATTACCGTCAGGTGGGCTGTTCCTGAACATATATTTGAACAGTGTGAAAGATCAGCACATATATTATTTTCAGTCAGTTTGGTGAACTTGTGTTGAACAGGTAAAACATGAAGCCAAAAAACAGAGTTTGTAAAAGAAGAGGAGAAAAGAATTTAACAAATTCTGGCTAGAGCCAGAAATTATCCATTTCATTTCTTTTTCCCTTGAAGTGAATCTGTGACATGCAGAGTCAATAGCAGAGGTATTTCCAAAATTCAGCCCCTGACCTTGCAGCTGGACCCTGTCCCTGCACAGTCTCCCACTATCCCAGGCAGACTTGCAGCCAAGCTGAGATGGTTGCGCATACAGATGTGATAACTTGACCAGTGACCTAGATAAGACACATTTTGTAACCCGGAGGGCAGACAATTTTAAGGGCACATTACTGCCTCTCCTCCACAGGAGAAACTTGCCCCAAAAGGACATTCTCTGTGTGAGATACCTGTGGTTTCAGAAGATGGCAGAGGCTGTCATCCAGAGGCAGAGATTGTGCAGGTGAATGTGGCAAAGAACCGGAGGGGAAATATGAAAAGAAGATTATTCTGTTCAGCACTAAACATGTTTATTTTAACTTCTCTGCAGCTTCTGAAAAATCACTGAGCAAAACTCCAGGGTATAAATCAAAGTGAGAGAGAGTAAGAAAAATGGCAAGCAAAAGAAAGTCATTACTTTGATTGGCAATGAAAGATTACTCAGGATCCGTAACTGTGTTCACCTAGGTTAGTTTCAAGTTCACCATCCCAAGCCTCTCAAAAGAATCCCACGTTAAAAACAAAAACTAAACAAAAAAAAAGCTCAAATTTTTCACGGGAAAATGACTTGTGTAACGACAAACATAAGTGGAAGTTTGGGGGTTGCCACCTATGTTCATGTGGCTATGTTTTCTTTCCTGTTAAATGTGTACTTTATGGAATTTCAAGCTTTCTCTGTTAAGAGTTTAATCTTCAGAATAAAGACTAAAATTATGAACATAAAGATAGTTATTTGATTTTTTTTCTCCTTTCAGTTTCATGTTCTTCAGCTATAACTTAGTGTAGCCCAATTTACAGTATAAGGTCAGTACTAGGCACACAATTACGCTAAGTACTGTTCTCACTCGTTCACTATAAGCTCCCTATTTCCTTCTTAGAAGCTGTTTTCAAAAGGATCTGCTTGCATAATTGTACAGCAGCAAGCCCTGGTAGCCTCAATCCCCAAGAATGTTTTCAATGACCTCTTCCTGCCCAGTTTTTCCATGAGAGAGAGAGAACTCTTGCGAAAGGGGGAGCCAACAGTGTTACCAGAGGGTAAATGAGTAGACAGATGCAGAATAGAGATTAGTGGTTTAGGGAAGAAAAAAATCTTTTTTTCCTCGGTCGGTGTTACAATTGCTTTTAAAAAACACCCTTTCCTTTTAACATTTCATGTCCCTTTTGTAGGCCCTTCCAGCAACAAAGTAGATCGGAATTTTAGAAATGAGAATATTAAAGTAAAGGAAAGGGTACATTTCACCCACAGAGTGGCTGCCAGCATCAAACCCAGCCTGCGGATCAGTCCTGGCTATGAAGAGGCTGGGTAGCTTTGCAGTGGCAGTATGAGTCAACATGGCCATTTGCGGACAGATAAGTGAGTGCAAACAAAGCCAGAGCATCAAAAGTGAAATGACTGTGAGGAGAGCCAAGCCCACTAATACACACACATACCTGTACCACATGTGTAGCAGATCAAGATTTGTTTATTGACAGTATCAGTTTTGGTTCTGGAGAAGTCTTCAAAAATCTAAGGGCAAAATGACCTTGAAAAGTTCACATTATTAAGAATTAATTATTACACTCTGATAGACCCCATTTATCACCATGAAAACCAGATACATTAATTAGAGCACTTCTGGCATCACAGCAAACCTGTTTCCTTCATGTTAGATTTTGGTTTAGATTTTGTTCCCGGAGGGACCACAAGAATTCTTAAATGTAACAAAGAGCAGTTTAAAGATTTTCCACTACAGTGAGTTTATATTTGGAGTTTTTTGTCCCTGAATCAGGCCCCAAAGTTACCTCCATAATCAAAGAATTATCTTTGCTAGTGACAGACAAAATTAATAATCAGAGTTTTGGTTTTTAACCCCAACTGTCACCTACAGCACTGACACTGAGGACCATGGGGTAGATTATTCAGCAATTAACATTATGTGATGTTGCTGAATACAGCATATTTCCTGTAGCTTTAAAACATGCTATGCCATGGCAATGCAGAGTAGACAGCTTTTAAAGTTTGGATTAAATCTTAGTGAGTGTCTCCCATGACTCATTCAACTCCTGCCATTACCTTATGTATTGTGATAATAGTGTAATGCAAGGTAGTGATTTAAAAGGACAAGAACATAAATCTTCTTTTGAGATTGATGATATTTTGCCATTTCCTGTGTGTCAAGAGGACTGAGGGAGCTTGCTGTGTTACAATTTCCCACCCTAGTCATCGTAGGAGTGCAAAATGAAAATTTTACATTTAGATCAAATCATGTGTTTGTCTCTAAGACAAAATTTTCTATAGGATTAAGACCTTCAAAATGTGGTCCCAAAGGGAGGAAGCTGGAATTTCTCAGTAACATCCCAAGGAGGCCTTACCGCTTTGTTAGCCACAATCATCTGCAAAGTCCCCATTTGCAGTTTTCCCTGGATGCGAGAAAAAAATCCAGGCAAGTATATCCAGTATATCCAATGCTCCATACACTTAACTATTCACCCCAAATGGTCTGCCTCTTTAAATAAAGCACAGGCTGGGACATGCTATCTGCTTCTCAGAAAGCCGAAGGTGGATGAATGCCAGGGATTTGTGCAGCTTCCTGGCTTTGCTGATAAAGAAAGGCCACAGCGAGGTAAACCTCTGCTCTCTCCCTGACAGGTTTTCCCCGTGGCTGCCCAGAAACAAGGGACTCAAGAAGAGGGAAAACACGGAGCCCGTGGCACCAGAGCCAGCTGACCGTGCAGGAGGAGGTCTCTGAAGACTTCACGCACACGCACTTCTACATTTAGAAATGTGAGCTTCGAGCCCGAGCATTTGCATCAGATGGTGGAAAGTATGAGAGAGCACATCTAATGCTGAAAGTTAATGATAGCGTTTGACCATGTTAACCAGTAAGTGACAAGCCAGGGTCACAGGAGTTAATTATTCAAGTAAGTGACTGCTAAAAGAAATGTTTAAGAAGTGCTAGTAGTTTGCACTGACTGCAATGGAAAGTGACTAATCATTTCAGAGTTTAACCTTGACAGCTCTTAAGCAGACAGTTATCGCTCTTTTTTTCTGGTTTTGTTTTTTAAGTCAATATTGTCTACTTCGCAGTCAGTACATTACAGGTTTTCACAGCAAAAAACACCGTAGCTGGCTAGAATGGTACCTGTGATGTGAAGACCAGAGCTCCAGGAGAGAAGCAATCTGCTTTAGAGGTGTTCAGCTTTGGGAGAAGGGGGTTCTCCAGCCTCAACTCCCCACCTCCTGAGTAATGTAACACTGCTTTCCTCACCTCTCAGTACTGTGTATTTAGGTTATAACCTCTTTGGGGCAAACTCTGCCTTGTTTGTTCATTGCCAAGTACAATCAGTCCCTGCCTGCCGCTGATGTCCCTGGGCAATGCCATAATACAAACACTAATGAAGACAGACTGCTCATACCTGCATAGCCCCAATTGAATTCACCACTTACAAAATTTCTTTATTTTTTTTGGTGTCTGGATAATTAAAAAAATTCCCAGGCAAAATACAATTACTGCTCTGCCGTAACTGCTAAGCTTCTGCGGGACATAGCTGCATCATTATAAGAGCCAAACATTCCAGTAGACCTCTTTTTCAATAATCAAATACCAGAGAGGGAGGTAACACTGACAATGTATTTCTCTTCTTCTGTATGCTGAACTGTTTTACAACTTTACAATTTGTAATCATGATATATGAGTCTACAGTGAAAAAAAAAAAGGAAAGGCAAGCATAAACTAACATTTTATGATACTACACCATATACACAGCACTTCTCATCCCAGGTGTACTTAAATTACTTGACTTCTCAGGAAAGTACAGCTATCTCCAGACTGGGATATAGCATGTGTTTAATAAACAATATTTGAGGTTTGGGCATGGTGGACATGAATAATTTTTCCAACTTACAGCTTTGGTAAGAACAAAACAAAAAATAAAAACATGTTTAATGTATATAGCCCTATTAAGATACTGAAACTAATAGGAAAACAGACTTGGAGAACTTAAATATGAAGAATATATTAGGTGAGGGTAAAAATGAAATTTGAGCTGTAAGATGAGAGGACAAATAACTGAATATTATTTTTTCCTTAAAAAAAAAGAAAGCCTTTGAGGTTATAATTTGGTTATGTAGAAGCCTGATGCTACTCTTATCAGAAAACCAGAACCCTCAGTGTTACCTGTGCCCATTGTTGGGGTGGGCACTGCACTGGAATACACCCTTTGGGGATATCTCAAAAGGAAGGCTGCAAAATCCTCAAGGAAATTCTGCAAAATGCCTATAGGGAAAAAAATTATTCCAGAGAAATTTTCTTCATGTGTAGCATGAAATGTAGCTTGTGGGAACTTCCTATTCTTCCTGCTCATGTTATAGCGGGGCTCGGAAAGGTTATCTTACTGGGTTCTCAAAGACAAGGAAGTCCACTTTTAAGATGGGTCAACATGTAAGCATGGTCAAATGTTGCTTTGCATCTGTTGCCCAAAATGGCTCTTCAGTAACAGAGAATATATACTTGGGGAGCAGGGCAAGGGTGGTGGGAGGCAAGGGGCATAAGTATAAAGAGAACCTTTGATGAAACTCATACCTGAGAATAAATATAAAAGAACATAAAAGAATTTAAAGTTACTGTTGCAAACAATCCAGTGCCAAGTCAGCCCACATTAAGGGTAAACTCGTAAGATAAGCATGTAAATTAAAGGTTGCAGAAAGAAGAGGTTTGGTTTTCAAGCCCCATTGCTCAAGTCAAAAACAATTTCCTGTCCTGTGGTACTTGGTCCAAGGAAGAAGGGTGTGGTAAAGGCAGTGTGGGTGGTTCATAGTGTTCATTTGCTTTGGCCTGAGAAGCTAGGAAGCCACAACAGTTCTTTGCTTGTAGGCTTTCCGTTGCTTTAAGAATGACTGTCCCTTTTGTCTTCTAACAATCCCATTTTTGCTTTTAGAAAGACAGTCTCTGACCGTGTGGTAGTTTGGTCTAGGCCTTCCTTGGTGACCAATTTGTAGCCAAGGAAGGGCCCAGATTTACCCAGTATTCCCTACGATTTTTACGTAAGCCAGACTATAAGAAGAAAGGAGGAAAGGCCTTCGCTCTCTTTCCTTCCGGCGGCTTGGAGGTGCAGGTTCCCTGCTGTTGAGTCTGCCGTGTTGGGGAGCGAGGCCTGGTAAGGCCTTGTCGACCTTGGGAGGCGGAGGTTGCTGGCGATCGTCCCGGAGCGACTCTCGGTTGTCCCAAGGAGAGTAGTGAGATATTTCTTTGTTAACTCTTTTAGTGGATAGATATTGGGCTACTAATTGGAATATATATAAATTGGGATATATATATATATATATTTTATTTTGGTTTTGTTCCTTTTCCCTTCCCCCTTCCCTTTCCCTTGTGAAATTGTATATATTTCAATTGTATATAATTGTAACATAAGTGTAAATATATTTATATATATCACTTTAGCTGCCTCTCTCTCGCTTCGGGTTTTCTTGGTTGTTTTTCTCCCTCTTCTCCCTGGGGTTTGGGGGGGGTACTTCTTGTGGTAAGGTTTGGAGACTTGGCAGGGAGCCAGCTTCAAACCATATCAGACCCTCTTCTGGACTAGGAGCAGAAGTCAACTGAAGCAGCAGGATGCTGCTCTTCCAAATCTACTTTGTGGTGTTCTCTTTTCATGCCGTTCCTGGCATCACACAGTCCAGGGTGCTTTCAAGCAACTTTGCTAATCTGCCTTCATCAGCCTATACCAATAGTGATAACCACTGCTTATAATACGTTTTTTCAGTCTTCCTTGCACCAGCCTTGCACTTGTTCCCTAGGAATAATTTCAGCTGGTGGTTACAGATCTTCAGCTCAACCTCACATGTCCCAGAGCAGGTAGAACAGATGAGGAGAAGGCATGCACTGTCCTGTCTTGATGCAGGCCTGCTTATTTTTCTGAGTATCTGCATGGGAAAACTTTCAGTCAGTTTTGAGTTTTCCTTCCTTCTGTAAACCTAACAGGTTTAGGTAGTATGGCAGTGACACTTTCAGCTAAGTGCTGGGATTTAGATGTACCTGAGCTCCCTTTACAGTCACTGGACATGATTTGGAGGCAACAGTCACAGATTCAGCGCATATTTAGGAACTCCAAAGTATCCACAGTTCTGTCTGCCTGTCTAGCCTCCAGCTGCCACCATGGAAGAGTTTTCTGTGGGTCAGTTCTGGGTCACATCTGCTGCCTCCACATGGATATCTTGGGTATCATAAGTGATCTCAAATGGCATGAGATCCTGTGAACAAATAAATGAAGCATCTGTCTCACATCATCTAGCTCTGTCTATACCTACTGGTAAGAAAGAGGTGTTTATCTCACCTATCTGAGAATGGGCTGGCGTGCTCCTGGGGATTCCTGTCCCTGACATTGATTTAATAGGAATTTAGGTGAATAGATGAAATGTGATGACCAATTTTTAGATAGCTCTAGTGAAGTGGAATGTATCCCTTCCATGCTGGCACATGATTAATGTTGGAACAGTAAGCACCTTGCACTTTGCTCTTAAATGTCATAATAATTTTGGTTAGATTTAATGTTTTTTAAAACGTGTTCCTGCTTTTATTAAATTGATCCTTGTTAATTATAATCCAATAAATTCTGAAAGGGGCTTTAAAGTGTAATGATTTATGCATCTGTGTTCAAAAATCAGAAGTATCAGCCAGCAAGCCACCAAACTCCTGCAGAATTCAGAATATGCATTTGAGAAGTGATGTCAAATCCCTATGCTAGTCAAATACAGGGAGAAATATGTACAAGACATACTGCTATATTGTGACAAACCATAAAGAAGCTTTCAGCTATACAGCATCTTGGCAGGCTGTTCAAAATCAACTTCACTTGATAATCAGGTTTCCCTTTTTGCTTCACACATATATTATGACATATTTAACACATAAAAGGAAAAAAAAGGTAGTATTTTCTTTACTGAGAGCCAACTTTGTTGTGATGCACCCCATCACTCTTTTTGTTTTTTTATCAGAAGAAAAGCATCCTGTACTTGCTTGTACAGCAAACAGATCTTTCCTAACAGTAGTCCTGATATGCAGACTAGGGATTTATGAGGCTGTAGTCCTACCCCTCAGGAATAATTGGTATGTGTTAATCTGCCAAAAAAACCCCAAACAAACAACAAAACAAAAATCCAAACCCAAACTTAACATGTTTTGTGAAGTCCTGTATTTTTAAAAATATGGGCTTTATTTACTTCCTTTGAGTAGTCAGTGTTCATATTAGTGACATAATCTCACTAATCCATTAATGCTCATGAAACTTCGTAACAGTATTAAAAAAGTATTTATAGGCATTTCCTGTCATAAACAACACCTCTTTTGCAATGTTTGTTCCACAAATTTAGTTATTCGTTGCTCAGTCACACCTAGCAAGCTTGTCTTTCTGGTCAACGAATACTTACAAGACCTGTTGATATTCATGCGTTATCTATATCATCTGCTTTTCTTAGACTGTACTCTGTTTTTCAGAGTAGATATCAGCCTCTATGCCCAAATTCAGTGGAGGTATAATGAGTGTAACACAGGACAGTGATTCTTTTACTTCAGTTGATCATCAATTTACATATGTACCCTATGCTGTATCTATTGGGGTGGGGAGTATAAAAATAGCCATTACTAGCAATAGGAACTCAGATGAAGGGATTATATTAACAAAAACCTGAAAATTAATGTGATTTTGAAAGCACCTATACTATTCAGAGGTCAGGCACATGCTGCTCTTTCCTTGCATCTTAATAATGAAGCAGTAGGCATGTTTCAGGGTGGTAATAACAGCTAATGTACTAAATTCAATCCAGCACTCTACGTACAATGACAGTGACATCTGATGATACTTGTGACAGATTACTATGGTCTTCCATCATAAAAGTGCAGCAAAAATTCAAGGCTGCAATAAAAATTAATCTGTCTGTGAAACTGGCGTACAGTTATTCCCCCTCCCCCCCCAACAAATACAACACTGATGTATAGAAGCCATCACATATGGCTTTGTGAAGGTGTTAGATGTACATAAAGCTTGCAGAGAGAAACTCATGGTTGCTACAAAATACTTAGAAACCAAGTACTTAAAATGCATCTTTTTACATCTCCTGTGTCATTACAGACAGTACCATGAGTAAGTGACTTACTTATAGGATGTTTTGAAAACCTACTACCAGTCAACTTCACCTTTCATACTGAGACTACTGATTCAAAGTGTGGCCTGAGTCAATATGACCAAGGAAATTATTCTAATTTAATTGCTGATTTGAAATAGGTCGGTCATTTTAGTGAAAACCCTAAGGACGAAAGTCTTCATTACAAAACCACAGCCATCCCTCGGATTCCTCTGGATCCTCAGAAAAGGCGAAAGAACTGAATACGCAGAAGAAACTGGCATCAAGCTGGGGAAAAGCCAGGGACACTGTGTGATCCTGGTGGCAGGGCAGTGTAAGAAGATACAACTCCTGTTGGTGGAAGACTTTTCTCTTACTTATCAAAGCGATTAATACTACACTCATTCAGTCAAATACTGATTTGGAAGTCAAAAAAGGTATTGCCCTCTGCTAACGAGAGTAATATACCTATAAACATAAAGGGATGCAAACTATGTCCTTGGGTTTTGCCTCGTTTGCTTAATCACTTTAGTATTCTCTGTTTGCAGAGCATCTGTATAATCCACATGTGGTAATAATTTCATGCACAAACTTTAGGACGCACAGTGCTGTAGAAGTTGAACAAAACTTGTCAATCACCGAACACAGGAAAACCTGTTGGTGGAACAAATTTGCTGCATGCTTTAATTGCAGCCAAAGAGACCTAGCTTCCCCTAGATTTTCATGGTTTGTTGTTCAACTAGAATTTGTTCCATGCATCTGAAATTTGCTTCAGGTTATAAGATGTTTTTTGACCCATCACAACATGGCATATTAACAATTGATACTATATAATCCACAACGAAAATATGCCCCTAATACTCCATGACAAATGGAATGAATTTGGATATCTTATTTAAGACAGTAGAGGGGAAATAGGAATGCAGCCCATCTCTGTAGTTTAAATTTATCCTTTTTGTTAAAACAAAACTGGGGTACAAATAAAAGGTATCTGAAACTTTGTTTATTCATAAGAAGGACTTAGTGGCTTCAGCTTTTCTGAGTTGGCTTGTACATTTTTTTAACTGCTTCCTATCTATACTTATTTCTGTAATAAATGTGCCAGTATATTTTTGGATATGATTTAATGATATTAAAATAGACCTTCTGAAAAGCTCATGTAGCAATTGAGTATAATGCTTCTAAAGAATTAAAAAATCAGAAAACTTTATCTTTTTGAAATTTGTGAAAACAGATCTTTTGACTATTTAAGACTGCAGTTGCACCATTTTTTTATTTTCTTTTAACATTCCACATCATGATAGATGCAATGCCAACACAAAGAAAGGTATGTGGTCTCTAGTCCAAACAGCAAACATTGCCAAATAGAAAATTTTCTATTATATTCTACAAACTAGTTTCAAACTCTATGGACATATGTTTTTAAATAGATTCTATGGGCTTTTAAAATGGTATCCATTGATTATCTCACTCTAATTACTTTTAGAAATCTATCAGCCTTTTCCCAGGGATCTGCTTATTAATATTGGGATTATAGTGTTAATACTTCTTGGTTCAGACTTGTTTGTAACTAGAACTGTGACAGTACTGTAGGAGATTAATTAATTATAATTTTAAATGCATCAAAATATTTTGAAAAAGAAATAAACAGATTTCATTATTGCTTATGATCTACTTAATGCATGTGTATGTAAGTGTTTAAATATGTTGCATTTGCAATTGGAATTGAGCCTTTTTATCCTACCTGCAGCTGGGCTATGAACCAAGTGCAAAAATAACAGGTGTTCTAGTTTCAGTGACTCATTTCTCAGCTTCCTCAGGGTCAGTTAAGCCACTAAATATTTATCAGATGTGCTTACAATATAGGGTCTCAAATCAAAACACTATCAATGTGGAATGCCTCATGTTGAGATTAACCATCCTCTTATTTGGATATTTTTCTTCTGAATAAGTGGCTGTTCAGTAATGACCAATGTTCATGGCTATACTGAACAGGCACAAAAATATCTCATTTTCTTTCACTAAAATTTCACTTTGTTTTTCTAATGCTGCACAATGCATTTTAATGAAAAGATTGTAAGGAGCTGAAGTGAGATAGGGCCTGGAATCAATCTTCTATACTTTACAGTTCTTCCCTTTCCTTCAGTCCTCTTCTTCCACCATGTGAGATGGACTGCATTGCATCAGTGCAGTGGCAGATGACCAAGAGTGCTACACTTAGCTGTTTCTAATAAACATTCCTTGAATGATGGGAAATATTTCTACCTTGGAAGCAAAGTATGACACATTTTTTCTTTTCTTTTTCTTCCCCCCACCCCCCCCGCCCTGCCTGAATGAGCAAGAGAGAAAAACTGAAAATCAGCTCCAGGAGTCTTACATGACTCTGCAAAACATTGCCATTAAACTTATTTGTCCCTGGCAAAACTGGGATTATCTGTAGTCATTTAAATTCACCTTTACTGACTGAAGGTTTAATTATTGCATTTGGAGGCAGATTTTTGGTATAACAGTTTAAGGCATTTCACAATTGTAATTAACTGGAAGACTGAGAACCAAATCAACTCAAAGCCAATATGAAACATGGTTACTTCATGGGACCAAAATAGAAACTGTAAGAGAGAATTCTTCACTGAGTAGGTATATTTCTAGATGGTTTTGGCCTCTATACTATTGAAATTGTTATCACACACAGCTAAAGAAAAGACAGAAATATCACTCCTGAAGTCCGTAGAAGACTAAGATATTGACCAGTCAATATCATGGAGAACTTTGTAGTTCTCATGGAGAAGTTTGGCAAATAGTCTAGTAAGACTACATGTTTTACAGCATAGTAACAGGAAAACTCATTCATCTACAAATAATGGGGGAAGAAATGAATCTGAAGAAGCCTGTGAGAAACAAATCAGTTGAACAGACTCTCCCATGGTAATGCAATTCTTACATGTAAGCCAGGAATTTATACTCAAAAAGTGTAGGAAGGTTACAAGTGTCATCCTGCTGGAATAATAAGCCCAGCTCTAGTGTCTACAATTTGATAAGGATTCTGAAAAATCAAAGACATCTCAGACAAAGTCCTCATGGAACTCATGGAATGAACTACTCAAGGCATTGAAGACAGGGAAAAATTATTTAAGTGCCTACCTGTAAAACAGGAATTCCTTAATAACTGGCTCTTTGATCTCACACATAAAGGTGTGGGATTCTGAAGGCTCAAAAAGCTGTGTTTGCTAATTTCAAGAAGGCAAGATTTTCTGTTCCACTAGAGTGATAGAGATATGGTGGTATTAAAAGTGATAGGATTGAAATTTCATCAGTTTGGAGGTCTTCAAGAAAAAGCTCCCATCCCTTAAGATGACTGATGATTTTCATGCATGAGATAACTGACTGTAGTGAGGACATGGCTCTTTCAACTGCAAAAGGGAAAAACCTTATGAGCAAGCAATTATACTGGAACTCGGACACTTCTTAGAGAAGCACAGTTAGAGCATCTCAGCTGGGTGCTGAAACAGATTAATTCATAGGAACTTTTGAAGTCAGACCCTTCAAAGAAACCAAAATGAGAGTGAGGCCTTGAAACATAAAATGCTCAAATACCTTTGTCAGGCACACCAAGTCTCCAGTGGAGAAACAAGCCTGACACGTGGGTAGTTTCTCTGTGTTAGTCAGCAGTGTTGGGCTGAGATGACAGTCCAGTGACCATCAGGCATATGTGTGGCCACCAGGCAGGTGCAAGGTCAACCCAGGACACTGAAGCAACAATGTGGGACACGTCCAGTGTTTCTCAGGGCAGGGCTGGTTGCCTGGGGCTGGGCTGAAATGGGGCCCCCTGGGCCATGGGCAGGGTACACGAGGAGGCCTCAGGAAAAGACGGCCAAGGCCATTAAGGCCCTTTGGGGCACAGCCAGCAGCCTCATAAGGCTCAGCAATGAATATTTGTTTTGGTTTATGCCAGAGACCTTCTCAGGAAAGATATCCTCAGCATGACAGCATTTTCTGTCAAGATTGCTAATCTGTATCTTTTACTACCATTTGTGAGAAGGAGTCACCCATCCTTTCACAGCATATTTGAAGAGTGATGTTCTCATACAAGCATGACATTCTCTTCTGAGGCCATTATTCCCTGATGCATAGAATCAGTTTATGAAGTGATGGTAGCTTTGGATCATATCAGTCTTTTTATCCTGCTGTTCTTTCTTTGTACAGCAGACATCGGGTTACTGCTGAAAACAGTACTTTTCAGCATCCTGTCAAGTAAAATATCAATGAATGACAACCTAAATTTAATCACTGCCCTTCTGTGATTTAATCTAAATACAGATCAGTCTGGTTCTGCAGGTTATTTTACAGTGCCTTATTATTTTGATATTGTTTTCTAACAACAGTTTATATTTGATATAACAAGCATTGGCAGTTACATGACTCCACTCCCCCCAAAAATTCTTAAAGTCATCTACTAATTTTTGTGGGTTGCATTTGATTGTTTCTACACTAGAAGATAATTTGTTCTGAATAATTGCCTACTTAGTTGCAATATTTTCTAGTAAAGCTATCAGAAGAAAGTGAAAATAGCAAGTTAAGACAAATATTAGTCTTCTTCAGCCAGCATAAACAAAACTATGCGTATGTTGCTCAAGGGGTTCAAAAATTTCTGTGGTGCCAATAAGAGCTCTTTCATTTGATTTGGCCTGTATTTTTGGCATACACAACAAACTTAAAAACACCTCCTTTTCATTTCTCATATTTCCAATACCTATGTTCCCTTTTTGTGGTTTTTAAAATAGTTTTTGTGCAACATCTTGGAAACATTATTTTGCTATATTTAGAGAAAATCTCAACTAGTATTGTGAGGATCATCCATAAATAAATAGCATTAGCTGGCAACACACTATTACTATGTATTTATTATTTTATGCTTTTATTCTAGATATGGTAATACAAAAGTAGAATTAGTACTTTCCTTAGTATCTCACCCCCACCAGTAATCCATATTGCATCTGAGATCAGACAGTTTGGTATTTTATCTTTATCAGGTCCACAGACACACAGTCTGCCTTAAGATTTTGTTTTGTTACACTTCTGCCAAACCTCCATGTCAGGGATATCTGACCTTTTGAATCAGGGCTGGATACCTGTTCTGGAAACTTCTGCAGTTTGAGTTCTCACACTGGCTTCCTTCATCTTATGGATACAGCAACATCTTACAGCAGTAAATATCTGGTAATGCATAAATGCATTTTAGAAATGTTAAAATTACTTTTTGGGCCAGATTAAATTGTCAGTTACAGAGCCCTGCTATTGCAAAAGTGACAACCAATGCATTTTTCTCCAGATGTGAATTCAATCTGAAAAAAAAGAAGTATCTGTTCTCCAAGGTATAGAAGGGGTGTTTATGAAGTGCTTTTAACAATGGCAAGAAGTGATTTATGACTAGCTTCCATCCGCACCTCATAAATTACATTCTCACTAATAAAGACAAAAACTTTATACGTCTAACTACTAATGCCAAAGAGTCCCCCTTCATTTGCTCTCATCACCATTTTGCATTTGTCAGCCTGTCTGAGGTAGTGACCTCTAATTTTGACAATACAGTTAGGAGAAACATGAAAATAAATAAAGAAAGTACCTTCTGGCTTGTTAAGGCAGGAAGGTGATGGTCTCAGCTATACTTTCATTTCCCTGTAAGTATTGTTGAGCTAGTTTCTGAATGAGATCTGCTATTTCCACCACATGAAATTTACATTTTTGCTTTTCTTTGCCTTATTTCAGAGGCTTGAACTCTTTTCAAAGCTGCCGGGGATCTCTTGTCAACCTACTGTTTTCTCACATCAAAGCTTTATCTACATGTAACTTAACAACCTCTAGACTATCAGAAAGTGATATTCAAAAACAGTGTTATCCAAGAGTGAGGAAAATGGCCAAACAGGTACTTTATTTTCCTTTCACATCAAGCACAGAAAAATGTTTCCAACTCTTCTGTACAGAAATGTGATGGAAAACATTCCCACTTTACTGGTTTTGGACCTAATACACAAGTGAAAGATTCTACCCTTTTTTCCACTGTGCTTCCTGCTCTGGCCAGGAAGTTGGACCTATGCTGCCTGATGTTCCACTTGCTCTCCTCCTATAGAGCAGTAGCTCTGCCCTGTTCCAAAGCAGTTTCTATTTTGGGATGAAGGGTGTCCTCCTAGGAATTTGAACGGGGGGAGCAGGAGTGTGACAAAAGGAAGGAAATACGATCTTCTCATCTATGTTCTGAAACCCACTGAGATCTTCCAAAGTTCTTGGAAGACCAACTCCAAAGCTTTTGTCCCTTTCTTTCCAAAGCTTTTGTCCCTTTCTTCCCGACGTAGTCTCTGCATGAGTGTTAAGTCCTAGATATTAATTATGTGTTGCTTATTTAGCAGTTATCCCTTCACTTACCCCCTCAGCCCTGTAACACAGTCCCTCAACTTCTCTTCCTACGTAAAAGAAGAAAAAAAAGCCTTTAAAAGCGCAAGGCTCTCTTGCTTGGTGGGCTTCAGACTTTGACAGAAGTAGTTGAGCAAATGTTGCTGCAATAATCGAAAAGTCTTCTTCTTATGCCTCCATTACTATCACCAGTGTGGGGCTGGCACAAGGGAACCTGTGCTTGTGCCTCTGCTGTGCTAACACAGAGGCTGACAGCCAGGCTTAAATCACCAGTGAAGGTGGGCTTGAACAAGGTACAACTCCTGTACAGAAGGAGATTGTGCATGGGCACACATTTCCTCCTGTCAGTTCTGTTGAAGGATGATGACCTGTTACAAAAAGAGCAAACAAACAGCTGGGAAGCAGTAACATCTTAAAGCATCTGAGCTGTCTGCTAAGCAAAGCTGAATGAAAGACTTTAAATCAGTCACAACTGCTCATAGTTTAATTTTTCAAATTTGTCAGTTTAAAAACATACCACTCATATTTTTCATTTTTATATGAAGCAATATTTTCCTCAAATTTCTACAGTACTTTCATCATCAGCCTCTTCTACTAATGTTAACTGAAAAGAATTAAAAACATTAAATGATTCTGAGCCAGTTCCTGTCAGAACTAAAGTTAATTTCTGGTTCTTTCTTCCAGGCACTACTTATCAATGGAGAAGACTACTTACATCTTTCTAATTGTCTTCCAAATTCATAGAGCTTTAGCCTCAGTGGGACTTTCTACTGGCTGGCCCATTTCTCCTTACAGGAATTTTTTAGTGCATTTTATTGTTGGTACCATGTGTGAGTCAGTGGTTACTCAGCATCAAGTACTCTCACACAGTTTTACACAATCCTCTGTGCATTTTTAGCGACCAGTGACCCAACTGGATAAGAACCTTATAAAATATAGTTCCCACATTTTTCACTTTGTAATGTTTTCTTTCATTGACAAACTTTCTGAAAACTATCATGTTGCAACAGTAAAAGTGAAACTAGGACTTCACTTAGCACTCTTCTGAGTTACCTTTGTCATGTTGCAGTTCATGGGACTTTTTTAAATTTCAGGTGGCAGAGACTTGAGGTTTTTGAGGACAGTAGTCTAAGTTCTGCTGACAGAAACTAAGGAGATCTAAGAGCTCATGAATTGCTGCATGATAACAACGGAGATGCTCCCAGACAGACACTGATATATTATTATTGGTTTCTTGTCAAATATGTTCCCCCAAGTGTAATTATACACAGAACATGAATACATTAAACCCATTTCAACTACTATGTTTAGCCTCCTCAGCTCTTATAAACAGACCTGCAAAAAAACATGCCAACATTTTTTCCTCACTCTCAAAAAACCCCAGTATCTTTGCTTCCCACCTTTAAAGAAAATCAATGTTTGGCAGCTGTCTTATGTTTTTTCTGTGTTCCTGATTTCCCTCTGTTTTTGGCATTGCCAACACAGTCTGCAATATGCTGCAATGCCCTTAATAACATTTTGGAACAGCCTCACTAGAAATGCCAGTTCACCGAGGATTGAATTAGCATGCATCACGTACGCTGTGGACAGTTATGAGTTTTGAGCCTTTCCCAGTATTTTGTTGCAGATATTTCTTTTCAGATGGGTTATACTCATGTATGGAATGCCCCAATTCTGTGACATGCTTCAATTTTTCATTTTGCTCTTGCATACTTTGGCTTAAACATTGCTGATGGCACAAAAAAATCTACATTTCTGACTGACCAGGTGTATTGTTATGGTTATTATTTTAGTTCAGTTTCATATTCCATTATTAATAAGTGTATTTGCAATATACAGGTTGATTATCTCTGTTCTTTGGCTGAGTATCAATCATTTTCAGGGCCTGAAACTGGATTCTGAGTCTCCAGCTACCCAGACAAAAATAGGAACTGTAATTTGTCACAGGTGTTTGCTGGAGCAATTCCACCAATGGACACAACACTAAAAATTGCAGGACAACATTAGATTTATATGACACGGTGGGAACTCCCTATACCACTCCCTGGGGTCTGTTTCTAGAGTACTACAGTTTGTGACCCTGTGCAACCACCTATGCTGATTTCTAGATGTTGCTGCTGTAAATATATCTCCATCTACCCTTGAGAATTTTGAAATCAAGTTTCTAATACTTACTCCTTCCTCCCATTATGCATTTTATAGTAGAAGCATTAGACCAGGTGACGCAGAATTATGGATTTGCAGAATCAGACAGACCGGAAAGCACCTCTAGGTGACATGACACCCACCCTCTCTACTCAAGGCAGGGCTAATCAGATCAGCTTCCTCAGATCTGTGTCCAGTCATCTTGAACCTCCAAGGATGGAGTGTTTGTCTCACAGTATCTCTGGGTCTCTTCCAGTACTGGACCAACCTCATGGTAAAAAAACCATATCTAATTGAAATCTCCCATGTTCCCCTTTGTAGCCACTGCCTCCCATCCAGCAGCTGTGTATCTCCAGGAACAGTCTTGCTCTGTCTCCTTTATGTCCTATGATAAGGTAGTTTCAGTCACAACTTTTAGTTGCAGATCTCTCCTCAGATCTCTCTTCTTCAGGCTAAACAGTTCCATCACTCAGCGCCTTTTCTCATAGATCATGTGCTTCAGTTCCAGAGCAGCTTGCTGGCCTTATCAGGACTCAGTCTAATCTATGTCCAAGTCTTTCATTTACTGGAGAACCCCCAATGGGACACACTATTTCAGGTGCAACCTCACAAGTGCCAAATACAGAAGGAGGACCACCTCCCTGGATCTTCTGCCTGCAGTCTTGTAGGATGCTGTTGGCTTTCCCAGTCACAAGGTCACATTGCCACCCCATGTTCAAATTCTTGTCCTCCAAGATGGCCCAGTCCTTTTCAGAAAAGTTGTTTCCCAGTCAGCCGGCCCGCAGCCTGCATTGTTGCATGAATTTATTCCATCCCAGATGCAAGACTTTGCATTCACTTTTGTTGAACTTTGTGAAAATCCTGTCAGCCCATTTCTCCAGCCTGTCAAAGTCCTTCTGAACAGCAGCTCTGTGACTGCTCCTCCCAGTTTGGTGTCATTTGCACACTTGTTAAGAACAGTTTGTCCCATCAGCCAGGCCATCAATAAAGTGATTAAACAGTGCTGTCCCAGTATTCGTTCCTGAGGGACCACTAGTTACTGGCCATCATACAACTGACTTTGTGTTACTGATCACAACCTGCTGAGCCCACCATTACAGCCAATTTTCCATTCTTTTTATCATCAGTTTATCTAGCCCATATCTCACTAGTTTGGGGATCAGAAGACTACAGGAGATTACATCAAAAGGTTCCTAAAGTGTACATCACACACTGCCCTCCCCTTGTGCACAACATCATCATAGAAAAGAAATTAGATTGGTCAGGCATGGTTTGCCCTTGATAAACCTATGCTGACTGCTCACAATCACCTTTTTGTCCTTCATATGTTTAGCAATGGCTTCCAGGAGTATTTTCTCCATAACTGTCTCAGGGACTGAGGTGAGGCTAACCAGCCTGTAGTCACCTAAATGCTCCATCTTGCCCTTCCTAAGTATGGGTGCAATGTTTGCCTTTTTGTAGCTATTGGGAACCTCCCCACTTTGAAAGTGTATGACCTTTCAAAAATGTTACCAGCATCACAGTGATATTACCCAGCTCCTCCAGCACCCTTGGGTGCATCCCACCTGGTCCCATATGAATGTCCAAGTAGGTTAAGTACTCCCTGATTCCATTTTCTCCTACTGTAGGTACTGCTTCCCACCTGCAGACTGCTCAGGGACCTGGAGGGCCAGAGACTTTACCAAGGAAACCAGGAAAAAATGCACCAAGTACCTGAGCCTTTTCCATATTCCCTGTCACAAGATCCCCTGCTCCACTGAGCAATGCCCATTCTCACTATTCTAAATTCTCATTAGTCTTCTTTCTGCTACTGGCATGCTTAAAGAAACCTTTCTTTTTCCCTTTTTTTTCCCTTGCTAGTTTCAACTTGAGTTGCCCTTTGGCTTTCCTGACTGTATTCCTACATGCTTGAACAGCATCTGTTCATTTCTCCCAAGTAGTCTGTCCCTGCTTCCACCTGCTGTGTACTTCTTGTGATCGAGCTCAGGCAGGAGCTCCATGTTCATCCATACTGGCCTTCTGCCATAGTCGCTCAACTTTCTGAACATTGTGCGCTGTTCTTGTGTTCTGAGCAGGCTGTCTTTGAAGATCAGCCAGCTCTCCTGGGGCCTTTTGCCCTGCAGCACAGTTTTCCATGAACAGACTCCCTGAACAGACGTAGATCTGCCCTTCTGAAGTCCAGAGCTGTCATTCTGCTATTTATCTTGCTCACTTCTGTCAGGATCCTAAACTCCACAGTCAGCTCACAGTTGCTGCAGCCAACACTGCCCCTTACCCTCAGGTCCAGTATCTCCTCACCGATTCACTGATCACCTGCATTAAGAAACAGAAATCTCACGGACTGTTTGTGCCATATTATCCTTTCAGCAGATACTGGGGTGGTCAGAGTCATCTGTGATCACCAGTGTCTGTAATGTTGAGGCTTTCTTCAGCTGCCCAAAGAAGAATTCATCTACCTTCTCTTCCTGATCAAGTTAACTCTAGGGATATCTTCTACAACATTGCCTGTGCAGGTCCATCCTCTGATTCTTAGTGTGTGGAGATATAAAGTCCAGCAGTTCTGGGAGCAGATGTCTGAGCTTTCGTAGTACTGAGGGCAAATAGTATTACCATCAGCATGGTATCATGTGCCAGAGCACTTCATTGAGAAGCTGTCATTATCAGCATTATCAGCACTTCATCATTGACTGATGCTGGCAGGCACCAGCTGAGATGGGGAGCAGAGGCTACAGAGTAACAGTGAAATTAGCACTGGTGCAACTCAACTCCAGATTAGGACTCCTAAATTTAAGTGGTGGTTATATACAGGGAGGTCAGTGTCTGATCTCAAGCTATAAACATGGGTTTTATCTGCAACATGGTGTGCCTCACTTCCAGGTAAGGCAGCTGAAATCAGAGCTGTGGAGATGGGCTATGTTTCATCAGAGGGAAAAGGGAAAGATCCCTGCAGCTGGAAGATGTTAACCAACAAAATGCTAGCTGTAGAGTAGTTAAGACTTTGAGAAACTCTAAGAAGCAGCTAAATAGAGGCTTGCTGGAAAAAGTCCCATGAAAGGTGAGTACTTCTACAAAGCGCAGAGTTTGTATTGAGCTGGGGGCCATCCAAGGCCCCCAAGAATAGGGATGATTTGGTATCACACATACTGCTGTAGCAATGTAACTGGAGTCATTCAACATGATTCAGGAATATAAGTCTATACATTGTAGAGAGATTTAAAATCTAATTACAAAAAAGGTTTTACTACAATAATGAATACAGATCTAAGTTTCTTTTCTGAAGCTCAGTGGCATTTATACCTACACGTGCAACATTGGAAGACAATATATGTATTGCTGTGTTGCACTGTCTTTTACTGCAGAAGAAACTAATTCACATGTTTTAAAATTTCTTTTAAAATTATTTACATTCTCTAGAATGTTAAATGATAATATTACATTTCATATAATATTTTTCTTTCAGGTAAGTGCCATAGGCCTAAATACAACATATTTTTTTCTCTCTCGAAGGTCTGTCAAGTTTTTATGGATTAGATATGAATTTTTTTATATTCTTATTTTTTATTTATCCTCCAATTCTATGTCTATTTGTTTTTTCTTCTGCCTCAGACACCTCCTTGTTACACAAGTCAGGAAAAACTTGGCAAGCTGGTGTTTCTCTCTGTTTTAGTCTCTCTCTCTCCTTTGTTTGTACTTGATTGTGGGGGCTCTCTTTTACCTCTTACAACCCCTGGTCAAACTCCAATTACCTGCCCGACTCCTTGGCCCTTATTTCTGCTTGCTGTTTGCTTCAACAAGCAAGTCAGCTGCTTTCCTTTGAGATTACTTCACTAACCCCAGGAAATCTACCCTTAGCTTATCAAGGGTGATAAATACTTCTTACTCTGCCTATATGTTGCTACCAAGAACAACTATTCCTGGACATTCCTATAAACCTGTTGGTCTTGTTCTCACTTTCTGACAGCCTGGCTCAATTTAGGCTTTTTCCCCACCTTTTTCCTTGATTATTCAGGACTTGGCTTTTTGATGGTATTCTCTGTCCAACAGTCTTCATTATTTTAATTTAAGGTTCTGACTGTTTAGATATCTTGGAAATCAGGATACTGATCCTAAAGTTCATAATTTCTCCAGCAAACACGGGTCATACATATATGTGTACAGAATTAAGCCCTTTAAAACAAAGAAATGTTTGTATATAAAAGGAAGTACAGTTTTAGGTACATTGCTATATCTGTAACAATAACAAAAATTCCTCTCATGCATAACTTTCACCAAAGCTAGCAAGTGCTTTTTCCACTGGAATCCACAGTAATATTATTTCTGAAATACACTTTTGCAAAATTTCATGATCCAGTATATGGCAGTTACTACAAGCAACTGCAAAGTATGAAGTTCTTTCTCAAAAGCCCATACTAATACCAAGTGACACTTAATCTACTGTATGTACTGTAAAATCACCCTTTGTGATGGTGGATAATAGCAGAGTTTTATGTGTAGGTGGTTTATGTTGTCAACAAGAACTCACAATAAAAACACAACATTATGATCAGGCTGACATTAAGAATGAGTGTAGATTGTCAAGTACAATCTGGCAGCTAACAGATCACAAAAATTAATTGAATCACACTTCTTCTTGTCTGTTTTGTGTTTATAATACTATGTCCCTTAATCTGCTGAACTCTAGTTAAATTTCTCATCCTGGTGTTTCAGAAATTGTTTCGGATGAAGAAGGATGTCAGAGGGCCATTTCCATGTTAATTCAGGCAAAACAATCCCCTCCCTCCCAAAAGTAAAGGTCTTGGAAAAGACCATTCTGAGACCTTGACTGCTATAAAGAGCAGCAAGAATACCTTTGCATTCCTGTCTGGAGGATAGATGACTGATACCTAGGAAGAGCCTGGATAACTCACACAGTTGTAGCTAAGTGACCCAAATGCTATCTTGCCATAGTTTACAGAAGCTTCAACTTTCACTTCAGCTTCAGATTTCACTTCAACTAAATCTCAGTTTTGAATTTTTTTTTAAAATGTTTTATGTTGGTTTCTTTTATTCATGTAGCTGATTATGTAAATGTGTAAGCTGTTATTCAGTACTGCTTCCTATTTTAAAAAACAACACAAAAAAACCAACCAACTTGGCTTACCTTCCATTACAAATATATCACATTTTCTATAGCATCTTTCTCAAAAAATCACACAGCCTGGAACTGCTTCTGATTTTACTCAGAGCTCTGTGCCTCCTTACAGAAGAGCAAGTCCCATTTATTTCAATGATGCCACCTCTGGATAGAGATGTACTCCATATAAATTAAGCTATCCAAAAGCTGGCTCACTGACATGGTTAATAATTTATTGCAGGCTTTCAGTGCATCTTTCTCATAGAATCAAAGACAAGCTCTTATAAGGTCAAACTTAGGACTGTATGGAGAAATTTTCAGCATGTACCAAAAGCACTTTCAGAACACCTGTAACAAAAGGTATGAGGCTATTACAGTGGCTTTGTACTCCAAAGACAGAGAATACATAGTGTGCGCACCAACTCATACAGGCACAGGCAATTAAGCTGGCCAAACTATGTTCTCCTGTATTCCAGTGAAATTCTAATAATTTCACTCATTTCAGTAGGCTTTCTCTAGTCTTGAATATTGCAAGGGAGAATCTGAGCAGTGTGTATTCATTACAGATGCAGATTTGTCAGTCTCAGAAAATTACTTTAGTATAGTAACTGAAAATAACTTCCTGTTTTGTGAAGCCTGGCTTGCCAGGAGGATGTTATTTACTTTAAACAAAATCCAAACTTGGAGCTGAAGATTTTTTATTATCAAATCTGCCAGCTTGAAAGACATCCTTTTTTTAGTTTCCTTCCTCACAACACATGCCCATTATATGCAAGTCTCACAGATTAAAAAATATTGCTCTATAACATGGATTCACAAGTTTTTTTCATCCAAATTAAACTTTGCAAGCTCCATTACTTTCCTGTCAACTTTCTGGTTACTGTCATAATCAGATTTCTGAAGGTTTACTTGTATTTGAAAGAGACAAAACTGCAACGGGCATTTAATCACTCTATCCAGAACTCTGGAAGAATGGTTTCATGAATATTGAGTGGCCACATCCTGATATATGCTACAAAATTGTGACAACAGCGGTCTCTTTTTGTAGCTGTCCAGCCTCTCTGGCTCATAGGGAGAAGAAGTATGGTCACTATCTTTCTTCATATCCACTTACGTCACAATATGTAGGCAAACTACTCCAGAAAGACTTTTAACAGGGTTTAAAGCAAGTAATCTTGTTTAGAGAATATATAAGCTAGGAAAGAGAAATTCTGCATTAAACCTCTAAATAGGTACCTCAACAAGCTAGCACTAAACAAGCAATTTTGCATCTTCTTTGGATAGAAGAAGCAAGTTTGTCGTTTGTTCTCAGGTTCTTCAAATGCAGATTAAATATGAGCCTGAAGACAGCGAGACAGTCAGTTGCCTCTGAAAAGCCAGACAAAGTTGTTAAGACGAACTGGGAGTTTGATTCTGAGAAGGCCTGGTTTCATGATGAAGGGAAGGGGCCAACCGCCAGCAGTCCGAGTCCCCTATAGACACGATTTACAGGAAAATACACATTTGAATTTCACTTCATCAGTTAAATTTTTGCTCTTGAAATGAGGCACGTTAATGATTATTGTATGAATTAAACCAGCAATGGTATCCTAGGAGCTTGGAAAGCTTAACTGTTGGTCATGTTAAAAGGTTACGCTTAAAGAACTGCAAGTTAATCTGAAGTGATAAGAATGTGCTTTACATCTCATTCAAAAAAAATTAAGAGCTTGGGTTCCGAGTGTTTCTAGAGTTGTAAACCACAACTCTGATAATACTGTTGATTTCTGCAATATATCTGAGATATTTCCAACGTACAGGTTTTATATATTAAATAGCCAAGGACAAAGCTTATGTAGAAGACAGATATAAATTTAGTTTGCCTTTCTTGCGCTTTAGCTTCTCTGCCACCAGTTTCTTCAGATAAAGGGAGGAGGCCTTCACAGTCTCACAAAACATTAAAGCACTAGAAAATTTGGCTTGTTTAAAATCACACTGAAAAAGCTATAGTTAGTGTATGGAAGACATTTATTGTAAACATAGTGTCTGTAGTGGAAAGGTGTTAATTTGAAAAAATACCAGTTCTGACTGTGAAAGCAAAAGGCAATGTACAGATTGTAAGTTTAGTACAGAAAAGGGAGATTTTCCTTTTTTTTTACGATCTTTTATCTCACCAGAAGTTACATCAGTGGATATGTTCACCACACCTCCATGAAAGTTCTTTTCATATTTGAACTTTACATCCCTCTGCTTAGATTCATTTCAGATAATTGCAGTATTTTTTAGATATGGTGCTTAAAGATCATTTTGTAAAACTACTGGTTCTGTCAATCAATCAGTAGTATTTCTTTTTTCACAAACGTCAAATGTATTTGAACTCCTACATTTTCTTTAAAATAAAGGTTTTTAAGTAACGTTGAAAATAATTACTCTCATCTCACACTGTTCAGTAACTGATTCAGCATAAAAATAAATTATATTTCTCATAGTTTGCTTAACACACATTTGCATCAGCCCCAAACAGTGTTTTTCTAGGTACTAAAGGAAAAGACCACAGGTTCTGCTGCCCATCCCAACTGAGACTTTCCCTTATACTCAAGAGATTCCATGCACAAAGCTTATGCCTGTCCCCTAATCCAAGACTTGGTTACATATTCAAACTGAATGTGGTATGGTTCTCAAAAAGGGTAATGAATGGGAAGTTTAGAGCTCCCTCCCTAACAAGAGAATCTCAATAGAGGTTTCTGTGCTGAGTGACCACAGTCCCACCAAAGCACAAGGTGGTGCCCAGCTGTTGCTCTAGCCGTGAGGCCAGGCAGCATCATGCAGAGGGAGATTTTCGAATGATTGATAGTGAGTGGAGCTTCAGTGCCTAATTGATGTTTATACCTTTGTGAAGAAAAATCCCCTGCTGTCAGCATTGTCAACAACCTGGCTCAATTTTCTCTTTTCACAACAATAGCAAAAATGCTGCTGATGCACGTGAGGGAATCCTGCCTAGCAAAAATGATGCAGTCCCTCAGTGTGCCGGCAATGATCCAGTTTGACCTATTGACAATCACGAGTAAAGGCTGTAATGTCCTGCTAATGGATTGTTCTCTACAGAACACTTTCCTATGCTTTGTTGCTTAGAGTGACAACTCCTTTGCTGATCTGCAAAAGGTGGTATTGTGCTGCAGTGTATCAGCACTCAGCGCCTTTGGAAGCTGTGCCTGTGGAAATCATTCTGAGGATCAATTACTCCCAGGAGAATTAAATCAGGATCTGATCCCACCGTGCCCCACGTGCCCTTGGCTCTCAACGTGGGAGACGCTCAGTGACAGGTAAAACTAGGAGACCTCAAGGCTTGCTTCTGGTCTTGCAAAAATCAACCACAGAAATTCAAAAGCCTTGTGTGGTGAAAGATCAGAGTCTCCCTGGGAAGAAGAGGTTATGAAAGAGCAAACCTGTGATATCATTGCACAAAAGATCACTCAATGCCACTGAATAACATGAAAATTCACCAGAAATTTTTTTCAGGCTTACACACAAAATAATTTTACACAGAGAATGCTATAATGATGGCTAATAGTGTATCTCCAAAATACCATGTAAAATACATAAGGCTGAGATCAACAGTGAGAAAAAGCACTGAAATGACAGCCTTTCAGTTCAAACAAAGCATAGCATTAAAATTCTGGTGGGTGAGTTTGGAAACAAAAATGGTCAGCTTCTGACTGATGGAGTCACCTCCCTGGCTGAGTGTCAAAATAGGTCAATAGAGCTTTCTTTTCAAAATAGCTAGAAATAAATGGAAACTTTGCTGTGTTCCAGCCTAGATCAGTAGGAAAAGGGATGTTCTCGCTGATATGCAACTTTTATATTTGTTACATGATACTCAGTGATATTAAATAACAGCTGGCAAGTTTTCAGCAAAATACTTTCTTCCCCCCAGACGGCACCACCTCTTACATGCTTGCACCTTAAACCTTATAGCCCAGCAATGTAAAACACTGCAGCACCTCAAGGTTCAGCTTAGCCAAGCGTGGCAAGGTCAGTCGTCAGAGCAGGAGGAAGGCAAAGGAGGAAGGTGGGGGTGGAGACGGCAGCCTGACCATAACTCGAGCCATGAGGGCTCAGTTTCTAATGGCAACAATCTCAAAAGCTTCTCTGTGCACAGCTTCATAATTAAGTGTTAAATAAAAGTGCTGTGCTGTGAACAGTGCATCCTCTCTTACAAATTCTGACTTCATCTTCAGACCTGGTAGTCTATTAAATATTTCAGTCGGAAAATTCCTAACACTTAAACATGGACTGTAAAATTAAGACATGGTCCAGATCTCAATACTGTTAAACACAGTTATTTCCGTCACCAAGTAGGGCTTGTGATCACTGTGTTCCTACTACTTGGAACCACATTTCCATATTAATACATTGCTACAACATATTCTAAATGCATGTCTAGCTTCATCGTAAAAACTGAGACAAACTTGATCAGAATAATAGATTACAATCACAGGATGTGTGCACAGAAAGGTGTAAGTGGAATGAAGGTCGAGAAAGAAGTGTAATTTCTTTTTAAAACTTACAGCAGAGTTTGTCTCAGACAGGAAAAATAATCCTTTTAAAAACAGGCTCTCGGTGACACAACAAATCTGCAACAAAGCAAGGCTACCAGCAAAACTGAGTATTTTTAAAGGAAAGGCAGAACTCATAGTACTGAACTAAAAAGTAATGCCCTAAACCATGTAAATGACAACATATTATTCATCATAATGCTTTCATTATTACAATTAGTACAAACACATTTGCTGTGCTTCCAAACATTGGCGGGAATGTTGATATGTTTACATCAGTGTAACAGAGATTTGCGTATTTTCCATGCAGTAAACTATTATTTTTCAAACAGTGCAGGAACAGGAAACAGGAAAGCAGACACCTGAAAACATGGTTGATCTACTATCTGGTTTATAGCTATGGCTATTTTTGTGGATTTGGAAAGAATTATAAATAATCCACGACAGAGTGACTTTTCAACATTTAATATGGGATTCCACCATGTTACAGATGCTACTCAAACTTTTCTGTGCATGCTATGGGCACACATATTTCAGTGTTGGGTGGATTAGCGTACTAAATGACACGTGGTTCAAGGAGAGGTTAAAGCAGAGGTTACTTCTGCAATCTGAATTCCTCAAATATAGGTCTACCCATGGTGCCCTATAGTACCGTATCCAGTTTCTCAGGTAACTGCTCATTTTTTTCGGCTCTCCCTTTCCCTTGTGTGTGTGTGTGGAGGAGAGGAAGAAAATAAGGTTGGGCTCAGCACGTCTTCCACGACTCTCCTGGAGACATGAGGCTTCTCCACAGCTAAAATAATGGGAATATTTTTCCTTTTCTTTTGGGGGAAAAAGACTAACATTAATTAAACAAGGCAGCTTTTCCCATTCAGCGAGAGGCGTTCAATAGGAGAACTTGGGCTTCTAGCCAACAGAGGGTTAAAAAAAGAAAACGAAAAGAGGAAAATCACCAAACCACATCATGTCGCTACTAAATTAAGTATAGCTAATACTCTAATCTCTTTTTTTTTTTCTTTTTTTTTTTTTCCCTAGTTAAATCGTCCCGTTGCCCCGAGGCGGCCCCTCGACCAACGGGAGGGGGACACGGTGCGGGAGTGCCGCCCTCCCCTGGCACCCCGGGTTTGGCGGGCCGGGGCAAGGAAAGCTTCGACTTCCGCGGGACGCAGCGCTACCGCTCCCCTCCCCTCCCCCGGGCGGCCGCTTCCCCTCCCTTCTCTCCCAGTGGCACGACCCTCGCCTCGCCTCCCCTCTCCCGGCGCAGCAGCCCCTTGTGAGCGCAACCCCGCTGCCCGGCAGCCCCTTTGTCCGCCCCGCCCCCGGCGCGGCTCCCGCATATCAACGACCCGCCGGGCACCCTCGGCAGCTGCTGGGCCGGGGGTGCCCCGCCTGCGGGTTGCCGCGGCAACGGCGGGGGGGGTGCGGGTGGTGGCGGCCCTGCCCTCTCTTCCCTACCCTACCCTACCCTGCCCTACCCTACCTTGCCCTGTGCGGCTCTGGGAGCAGCGTACCCTGTCAGTCTGAGTATGCTCGTCTCCCCACTGCCCGCAGCGCCCGTCGGCACTTGCAGCCCCTGGCAGTGCTCACACATCGGGGAGCAGCAGGATGCCCCCGGATGGCACTCCCATTTCTGTGCCCCTTCTAGGTTATCGCTGCCGCTTCGCTCTGCTGAATGCTGGTAAGCGCCCCCCTTTCACTAATGCGGCAGGAGGGCTGACACAAAAATCGTATCTCCAGAGGTTTCCGCACTGTCTCGTCGCCCTTCTCTGGCTCACTCGGGTTAGCTGAGGGCTCCACACGCTGAGTAAGGCAGCTGAGCTGCTCTTTCGGCTGAAAACCGTGGGCAGCTGTGCCTGGGTGCTGATGATCCCAGGTTGAGCCCTTGCCGATGACTCACTTTGTGTGGACATCTGCTCGGGGAGCTGCTGCGCTCCCTCCTGTGACCTGGAGCTGGATTTCCATACTGACGTTTTTCAGCTCCAGACAGAGTTGTATTTAGAAACAATTTTCTGCTGGGAAGAGTTAAATTGCCGACTTTATACAGTTATATAATATTTTCTGGATTTTGTGTTGGTTTGGCTTTTTTCCCCTTTAAGATTTGTCATCATAGGCCAAAAATAAAACAGAAGAGAGCAGAAAAATATCTGGGCTGAACTGCACCATGAGATCATTCGTGGGGATAGGTTTTGATTTGGTAAGCTATTTAAAATGAAATTGGAGAGAAAAAAAGAGGATAAGAGATTAAACAGTACTTTTTGAAAAGTTAAAAGTCAGCAAAAATGAGACTTAAATAGCATAAAATAATTTCATTAGGAATTGTGGTACTGTAAAAGCAATAAGCAGTTTAGTCTAAGAGGGAGCTATGTACCTTTCAAAAGAATCGTGTTATGTACATGCACTCATAAATTAAAGTGAAGTCCCGGCGCTCAGAAGAGTGGCACTGCTTTCCTGTGTGCTTTCATTGTATCTTACGACTTAGGGTATCCCGTCATTTAAATTACGTAATGCAAAAAGAACCCCCAAATACTAACTCTCTTGCGAGATTGCTGTTTATTTAAATGTGTGATCCCAGGCATTAAAGAGGGTGATACTGGCTAATCCTCACTGTCTGATTTCCTAGGTAAATGATTTTAAGGCATCATTTATATTTAAAAAGATGGCACTCTCAACTGGCTTTCTGGTTTTACTTAGCACTGTATTCCTATTGTACTTAACAAGGTTGCTATTGTACAAAATGAATGAAAAATGACAAAAAGAAAAGACTGAAAAAGAGCACTGGGAATTTTAAAAGACTTTCAGTTTGGCATTGCCGTTTTTCTCTTTCACTGTATTCTTTCCAAAACTGCTACTGCAGGTAAACCAGATTGTGCAGGTAGAGGTGACGTTTGGGAAGATGTGCTGCTATAGTAAGTCACTTGTAAAACAAAATTATCTTTGATGTTTAGATAAGTGCAGTTGTTCTTATTTTCTTTGTTTACGGCATTATCTGAAGTGTAGCTTGGAGTATGCAGCTAAGAGTTAAGCATGTTTGAAAGAAACACTAAGTACTTAGTATTCCATGAAGCTGGGATAGTGTTCCTTTGTGAGAACAGGTACTTGTTAAAAGCACCTCTTTTATTGTCAAACAAATTGTCAGGAGCCAGTGCCTGCAATTTTTTTTCCTGACACTCTGTAAAAAGGGAATATTGCCTTGGGGAGTTACAGGAGCATGTGTGGGTATGGTGGGGAAGCAGGAGCACTGTCGGAGAAGAAGTTTCAGAGAAACTCCGAGAAAGTCCAGCCATGATGCTCATGGGTCATAAGAGAAATAGAACTGAGAAGGAATCCAGAAGCCTTACCAGAGACTTACTGCTTATCCCCAATGTTTAAAAATGGGGTTTAAAGTCTGAGAAATAAGTACAAAAATTAATGAGATTCCCGAGGTATTTGAGAGTCCCTTTAACGTTTCCACTCTAAAAGGGGGTTAGTTCTTTTTTCTGCACACTGCATTTCAAAGGTAGTCCCCTGGGGTGAGGTTCAGCTTTGTCTTCAAGTGCAGAAATTTTGCTACGAGAATGTGAGTGAGCTATCTTAACTTTCCATTGCAGACAGTGGAGGTGGGATTCAGCTTCCTCCACAGGAGCCATTTGAGCCTTGTGCTTTCATATGTTGAAAGGTGGCCTTTGAATACAGGACCATGTGACATCCGGAGAGATGACTGGGGGCCAGGCAAGGTTAGCCAAGACAACTCAAATGGCAGAAGATGCCTATTCAGGCAACTGAAGCTAACCCAGTATGCTCAAAGGAGTTTACACCCCAAAGTAGGTACTTTGGTCAGCTAAGTCAGTGTGCTCCACTGGTTGCACAGACAAGACCTGTAGTGACCATGATAGTGACTTGGACATCTAGCTCACACCCAGGTGTCTATGCTAGTGACCTTAAATTTAGGTGTTGAATTCTATCCTTGCAGACCTAAAAACTTGTGGACAGCTTTGTGTGAGACAGACGTACAGCACTGTCTGTTATCACATGGGATTCTTAAATAAGACCCACATCTTTTGGAGTGGCAGCCAGTTCGTGCATTCAGCTTGTCTGAAGCTCATTTTCTGTGAAAACTCCTGAAATCTCAATTCTTCAATCATTTTCTGAGAAAACACCTCTCTTTTTTTTGTTTCCCTTTTTCCATCCATGAAGAAGTTTTATATACAGCCTCAATCTTTTCTAAAAATTCAAAGCTGTCTAGGCCTAAGTATGACAGAAATAAAACAAAGATCTTTCTTTTAGAGGATCTTTATTGCTATAGAAAGCAGACCCTTGTAAATGGATAAAAAGGGTGGGGAAGGGAACCTGGGTGCCATTTAAGTAACTGAAAAGTATGAGTGGCTGAAAACTTGCTGTTCTGTAAAATTAAATTTGATCAAAACCTTTACAAGATGGAGGGCTGACAGCATTCAGTGTGAGTGGTTTCATTCAGGAAAGGACTGGAAGTGAAGAAGAGTGAAGGAAAACCAGTGAGAGTAACAGCAAAATAAACAAGTATACAAACTCTGGGAAAAAGAATAAGCAAACACGCTTTTCTAAGAAGGCAACACAGGGGAAGAAAATCTGGTACATTTGAGACACATCTCTCAAGAGACTATTCAGTATTGAGCTTAGCATTAATTTGAATAAAAGAGTGGGAGAAGACCCATCCATAGTTGCAGAGATCTACTACCACTTCTTTGACATTTCCTTATTTCCATTCGCTCAGAGAAACAGTTATCTCCAAAATTTCTTATTCGTTCCATGTTTTTTTCTTCTGGAAATGGAAAAATTTCCTCTGCCTTCAGAGGACTTCTTTTATGTGACAGAAAGTTGGGTCATCTTTTTATTTTTTTCAGTATTTTATGAGAAGTTTGTCAGGCTTCAGATATTCTGTAAGTTTTAGGACTAAGAGAAGCAACTCAACTTTATGCTCTTGTGGCAAGAGGGAATGTGCTTTTCTTGGTGCAGTTTTTAAGCCAGCCACTTGACCATCCTCCAACCTTTTCACTTTCTCTCATCAATATGAGCTTGAAATCTCAGCTGTCATAGATATCACACAGAGCTGAAAGCAATAAAAGAGCTAAAGCATCTACAGCAGGACTTAAGTGGAGTTGCAGTGCCCGAGCCCAAATTGGTGATCAAAAAGCCAGCTGTTAATCTGCTGCCCAGCTTGATAAGATGCCCTCTTGTAGGACTGTGAAGTTCGCAAGACACTTACAGCCAGATTAAAGAATTCAGTACTTTTCTCTTTCCTAAAATAAAGGGAAGGTTGGGAAAGCAGGCTATGCTCCATGTACAAATGCTTGAGGGACCCAATATGTTAGATATTTTTGGAGCATGCCTAATGGCTTAGACTTTAAAAAAATGCAATGGGTGCTTTCCCTTGAAACACAGCTGAGGAGGAGGCAGAAGTGCTTCTGTGCCAAATAAACATACATGTGTGCATGCACACAAGATACATCACCAAATCTTCAGGGCATTGCCACCCCCAGAAACAGGGAGTGTAACACTCTTCTCAGCCTGAAAAATTCAATGGATGTTGACGGCCTTCCACTCATTTAATAGTGTTCTTTTAGAAGCATGGACTGAAGCCTACAGATGCCACTTCCTGCTAATCACCGTAGCCCATGAATTATAATGTCCTGATCTATCAGTGTTCTCCTCTGCTTTGCTGTACAGAAGGATGGGAAGTCCACCCCTTCTAGTTAGTTATGTGGCTGATTATTGGGACCCTTATTTGTCAGGTGGGACATGAGAGTTGCATTGTTTGCTGGGAGGACCTGGAACCTGAACCTTCCAGTTGAGAGGCCTTATGTTAAAAGTGGATGTTGGCATCACTTCTGGATACCACCACCACCAAAACAAAACTCCAGACAAACACATGAGTTCTGTTACATTTCTTCAAGAAACAATCAGAATACCATGTCTTCAAAAGCTAGAGGAACTTTTCTATAGTCCTGACTAGTGTAAGTTCTGTATAGGGATGGGTGTAAGGTAGGCTCATGTCGTCAGTATTTGTTACTCCTTGGCTCTCAGTAGCTCCTCACTCAGTGTGCTGTCTCAGAATATCATTGAGAAATTCCTCAGGATTCCTGTTTGTAGAGTAGCTTGCCATAGATTTTTAAAGGCAAAAGCACCGACATGCTGCATCTAAGCATGAAAGAACCACATTTTTACCTACTCCTTCTTAAACTGTTTTTGTTAGAAATGTTGCCCTAGATTTTCCTCTTCCAGCTCATACTGCTCTCCTTCATATCAACGAAAGGAGATATTTCTTTGACCAGGCTTGATCCTTTCACAGATGTCCAGTCATCTTTCATTGCCATGTGACTTTGTGATAAGCTTTAATCATCTTACCAGGTGGTCGACTGTTTGGTTACCAGTTCTACTTGGGTGGGCTGGGTATGTCATGTATATCCATCTGAACAAGAAATTATCAAGGGGTAACAGTTCTCCACTGTTAGCCCTATAGCAGTTCAAGCTGGAAGTAAAACATCAAGAGGAGCACAGACCAACCTCATAATCAAAATGTTTGTAGAGAGACATAAAAAGAGAAAAATACTTATTAATTGCCCATTGCTTAGTAATTGCCTGTAAAATTTTAGTATCTTTTCATCTGATTAAGTGTTGTTTTCTCTCTCTGAGGAATTTACCTTTATGAAAATTTTCTACTATATATTCTGAAATGGCATTTTCTTCTTTATTGCTTTAGAAATTTGAATCTGAACTTAGCCAGAGAGATCACCTCTCTGTATTTCAAATCTGACACCTCAGGGGCTTTATGTTTTCCCTGTGTCCATCTGCTGACAAGAGGAGTTTTAACTAGTGTTTGGGTTTGCATATTAGAGCATGTGGAGAAACAAATTACCAGGTAAGAAATTACTATTCTTCACCGTTCTCTTTTTTTTTTTCCCTTTTCTTTCCCAGTAAGAGGCACAAAGATAAGTGGCAGCACATGGCTTGTAGCTGCCCTATTATAGCAGACCTCCCATGTGGCCAGTTCAAAAGCTAAATCGTAGTACTGATACTAGCTAATCTGGCAAAAGGATTTTGATGGGTCGATGGGAGAATAACATCTGCCTTTCAAATCTTACGCTTGCCAACATAGGCTTGTGAGGTTTTTGTTGTTCCAAGAACCTCTGAAGCATAGAGAAGGTAAAGGTCCTTTGAATTAGAACCACCTGCTTGAACTAATGGTTTGGCAAGCTCCTGTTTTCCTGGAGCTGGTTCAGAGTATTCTGGGCTATGTGGAATGGGAAAAATCCACAAAAATTACTTACCACCCCATAAATATTTTTTGATACTGCTGTGGTCAGATGGGTAGAGTGTAGTCAACAGGCCCAGTAAGTGTGAAGGACATACAGTATCTGTGTGATCACTCCCTTTACTGCGTAGTCTATTGTATTCCCATCTGACACATGAGAAACAGAGCTTAGAGATCTAGAGGCGAGCAGCTTTCAAACCTGATACTGCAAATAGCACAGAGGATTCATTTGCTGTTTTCTCAAATTCTCTGCTTCACGAATTCTCTATTTGTTTTGGAGAGCTGGACTGAACAATGTTGAAAGTGTCTGAAAGTCCTGTTACACTTAGGTTTGTGTATGCAGTTCGTGCATCTCTCACACCATACCACTTTAATGTGAAGGCTTCTTTTTAAACCAGAGGCTTGTTATGAACCTTATAAAATAGCCCTGCTGAAGGCTTGCTTGTTTATCCTTCAAAGGAAAGAAAATAATGGAACATCCTTGAATAACTTGTGAATTTGTGTTAAAAATGGCGAACATATGAAAAGAACACGTTTTCTATACATTTTGTCTTCTCAAGCTGGATCAAAAACATACCATTCATAAAATCATGGAGTTGCACCTCATCATTTAGATAATTAAAAATTGAACCATATAAGGTTTTATAACCATGGAGTTAAAATGTGCTCTAAGGTATGTAAGACATACCTACTTGATTGGAGGATACTCATAGCTCTTTTGAGTATAACATACCCCTAAATGCTTAATTTATGCCAACTGAAACGTTCTGCAGAGAGAACTAGAAAGTCTAAGCCGAAATACCATACAGTAGACCAGTCAGGATGTTTCCCAGGAGGTTCAGATGGCTGCTCTGGATCAGGCATGAAAGATGCTAATGTGTGTATCAGGGTATGCAGTATAAGGGTGTCATTACTTTTATGATTTTTTTTAAGTGATGTGGAGAGTCTTGGGATTTTTCTACTCAGCTTTTCTTGGTTGACCACATTTTTGCTGAGCTGCTCCATCAGCTGTAGAGGAAGTGCAGATGAAATAGGTTTGTAACGTATTATCCAGATACCTAAAGCAGTGTCATATGACTGCAAGCTCTTGAGGATATCACACTTCATTCTGTTAGAAATACCTGTAATTAGAGTGATAACTCAGGGTCAATCAAAAAGTTTAATGTGACCTCAAAGTATTTATCTTATAATTATGCAATTAACTGTGGATTTTTAAAAAAGTTTACTTTAATCTAAACTCATGTGTGCTTTTCAGCTTCCTGAGTATGAATAGAATTGAGCATTGACTTTTTCCTATGTCCTTTCTAGAGAATTTGCTGGATTCAAACTGTATGTTATTCCTTCTTTAAAGTGGATACTTGTGATCTATCTTTCCTTAGCGTTAGCACCAGTACTGGCACTTTACAGTGCCTCAAGCATTTAATCACATCCTTTCTCTGAACTTTAATCTGGTGGGCATAATTTGTGTCTCCAGGGAAAAGTTAAGTACATAAAACAATTTTAAAAAACATTGAGAGACTATTTGCCCTTAATTAGAAAGCACAAGGGACATATGAAGTCAGACAAAACAATAAGATTCATGTATGCCATTTTGACTTAATTTTGTTACCACTCTTGGGCATTCTTTGGAGGATTTGATCAACGTCCTCCAGTGTATGCTAAATTTCCTCCCATGAGATACTTACCTACCTACATCATGGAGTAACTCCCTACCTCTGCTGGTGATATGGGTCATTTTCTGTTCATGTTCATTCATTCACTAATTAAAATTCACTCATTCAAATGTTCATTCATTCACTCATTAAAATTACCAGTTATCCTTTTTCTTACAGGCACTAATTTTCTCTGTCAAATGACCGGCCATAACATTTTCTTTATAGGTGATTGAAGGCTATCACTTTTTTGTGAATTGTCAGTCTCTTAGAGTTCAGACTGGAAAAACTGGTGTTTGCATGAATGATAGCAATTTTTTTTTTCTATTCTGATAGGATAATCACAGTTTAGCAGCTGTTGACTGTTAGCATGTGCTAGAATGTCTCTTGTCCAGATCTCTGGGTTTTAAATCAGTAGCAGGGCAAAAGACACCAGGGATTCCAAACACAGTTCATATTCAAATAATTTGTACCCTGACATAGCACTCTCAATGCTATATATAGAGAGATTCCCAAGTTGTCTCACCTGGGGATGTTTTTCAGAGCTGCTGAGAATTGACAGTTTTCATGTCTTTCAGTCCATAGTATAGTATCTCAGCATGCCTGAAAATTAGGGCAATAGTTTTCTAGATGTCAGTGTGTAAAGGGTCTGCAAAGAAGGTCACCTCAGCCATTTAACCCACCACAGTATCATCATTGTGGTATTTTGAATGCTGAAGTAATGACATGGGTACTTAAGATCCCTTGGATTACTTTAGAGGTTTGCTGAAATTACCCGGTTCCATCAGGGCAGAGGTCAGGTTGTGTTTATTTGTCTTACAGATTAAAGTATTCTAAAGAACTATTCCTACCCAATATATTTACTCTTCACAACCAATATATGTTGTCTTTTTGAAGAAGGGACTGTTTCTTTTCTTGTTCTGTAGAAAGCTATTGCTTGCAACAGCAAACGGGTACAATACTCATGGCAGAAATCATAGGAACTAGAGCAGGCTTCCAGAAGGACTGGAGATGACTGTTTCAGGGGTGGAAATGAGCAAATTTACATAGATAAGAATTAATGTAGGAACATAAAAATTTTGTACTGAGTTAGATGAGAAACCTGAATTGTCCAGTATCTTGTCACCAGCAGTAGTCAGAACCAGATGTCTCAGGGAGCATAAAAGAGATGGCAAGTGCATGGTATAAATCTTTAAATAATACTTTGCTAATGCCCAGAATATTTTGGAGTAGGGAATTCTTGAGCAAGTCATGTCTCAGTACTTAATGGGCCTCAATCAATTTTTCTTCCATGAACTACTTTTTAACTCAACTTGTAAACCACTCATCTGAACTCTCATCAGATCCAATGGCAAGATGGAAATAATACTATTACATGATTCGCCTAATTTATTTTCTCACCTAAGGATGAGAATGTAGCTGGCCAAAAAACACTGATTTGTTTTTAGCAGGAAGAAATGCAGGTGATTAGCTCAGATACGAGGCTCTGTGTGAAGTTAAGAAATTAATGAATCCCATTCTAGACATGAGATTACAATCACAGATCCTAGAAGGGTATGTCCTCATGTGGACTGTTCTTTGGTTCGGTCACCTAAACATAGGAATTTATAGCCATTAGAGATGACCTGTCTTGGCCTCCAGTATATTTTCCAGAAGTATCTGGGTCTTCTTCCATAGGTCCTATGCCATACTTGCCAGCCTTGTGAGAATGCCTCAGATACTCCAGGACATGTCAAAAGTGCCTTTTCTTAAGGGACTGAATTGATCCCAAGGTATCTAAGCTCTAATTAAGGAAGATGAAGTGCAGTGAGCAAAGCCTAAAAGTGATGTGTAGAGGTTGATTCGGCTGGCCCCAGCACTGATGAGTGTTGAGATGCACTAGCACTAGCCTGAGACATTCTCCTGGAGCCACCAGGTGTGACACAGGACCTACTAGAGATGGCCATGCTTTTGAAAGGCAGTTGGAGTCCAGACAGAATAACGTAAGACTTTTCAAATGACAGCAGACAGAAGTCCAGGAGACTGAACTGAACCTCTAGTACGTACCATGCCATCTGAACTGCTCCCCAAGTTTCATCACCTGTAGGAGCTTATGCGCAGTTGCCTAAACATAGGTGAATAGAGCTAATTGAGATTGATTAGGTTATCTGAGCCATCTACTTAGAAGTGGTGTATATGAGGTAGATGGGACCTAGAGGAAACCCCAGCTCCTTCTTGTCCAGCAGCTGGGGGCTAGAGAAATAGTCGAGTGGTACTACATGCCCACACAAGAAACAACACAGTTCTGAGTGAGAGAAATGAGGGTGATGTTTTGGAAGGGGGGATTAAAAATAAAGACTGACTTAAGAAGTTAAACATTTGATGCAGTTCTTTGTTCACTAAAAGAAGAACGTACAAATTTAAGTAGTCCTGGGTAAGAGTTTTGGATGTGTTCGGTGGAGGATACTGTGATAAGGAAATACTGTTCTTTATTCTGTATTTGTACAATGCAAGGTTGCATATTTGCTGAGACTACAAGACAAATAATAATCATAATAAAGTTACACTTCTAGAAAAAAAGATGAGGAAAGGAGATATTAAGATGCTTTTAGGAACTTGAAAATAAATATCAATCAAATATACTTGCAACCAAGTTTAAGGATCAGAACGCAACTGATTACAGGAGGAAATACAGATATTAAAATGTAAAATGTGGGGGAATTCATAGAGAAAAACATACTGTTACAAAGTAGAGGGAAAGAATGTTAGAAGTTGCAAATGGTATGGGAAGAAAGAGATATCCCATGTCACAATTTATAGACATAGGCAGGCTTGGAAGAATGAAGTTCACTGATGAAGTTTACCATGTTGTCATGAAGAATCAAGAATGGGAAAAAAGGAAGAGAAGAAGAAACATTAGTCTCAACACAAAAGAGGAAGCCTTCCATGATAAAGGCAGGACGAACCTATTTAAATAACTTCATCGGATTTTAGAGTGAAAACTCACCTCCTCAATATTTTATGGGTGAATCAAACTCCAGAGTCTTTAATTTTTAAAGGAGAGTTTTAGGGAGGATTTGGTCAATGGACAGGTGAATCACTGCAGTTTCATACTAATTTATTTAGTGTGGTTTTTTTCCATTTTCTACTTAATACAGTTTTCCATTGCTGAAATTCAGAAATATAGCTAAAATGCACTTGCTCCAGCTATTAAATGTTGATACTATGTTAGCACATAAGTCAGTAAGTGATAAAAATCAGGAAAATTTTTATTAAAAGTTAACTTGATAGCTGGAAGAACTTCTTAAAATTTAAGTATATATGTAATCATCTATTTTACTTTCACAGTGTTTGATATCTAAGGAATCCCACAGATTATAATCTTGGAACCCATATTAATGAACACTCTAGAAAATTGTTGAAAAAACCCTGAAAATTTAACACAAAACTGAAAGTTAGTATTTTAAACAAGAAAAAAAAGACCTTTACTAAATTATACTATGATAAACGTGTATAGAAATTTTCACAAAAACCAAATATAACTTACAGTTTCTTCTGCTGTTAAAAAAAAAATCTGATAGAGAAGAAAAAATAAATGTATTGCTACATTTTAACTCAGAATTTACCCATATCTTTCTTTAGTACCCACAGAAATTATACAGAAGAAACCAAACATACACATGCAGAGGACTATGATTTAATGCCTGGAATAATCAGAAAAAATATCCTGCCATCTCCAATCAAATTTAGCCTGTATATTATGGTGAAATTCTGTAAGAAAAAATGAAGAAGCTGTCATCACATCTAATGGCTTTCTTACACTCAGAATCCCCTCTGGAATAATAATTACATCAGTGTATCCATACTGATGTATCTCTGCTCTGCCTGCTCCCACTGTTGTGCCTGCACTGTTAGTTCTTACCTATGATTTATGTGAGGCATCTCTACCACACTGTGCTGCACTGGTGGCTGCACATTTCCATATGGATCGGTATCCTGTGGTTTCTGGCACTGCTCCCAGGCCCCGCTGAATTCCACGCCATTCTTATAGTAGATTGCAAGGTATGTTTAGGAGGCATGGGGAATTGTGGGGACAGGAATCAATTGCTTGTAATAGGGTTCTGCTGTATCTCACAACTCACTTGGCTGATCAAACAGTGTGCCCAAGCACATATATATATATGTGTATATATGTATGTATGTATATATATGCCCAAGCATATATATATTTATATATACCCAGGCACATACCCCTGGGTGCATTTTCCCCACAAGCTTTGTGTGCAGATATGAATATCGTAACAGTGTACCTGAAGACGTTTTAGCTATTAATAAAAGTGTTTCAGGTTCTTACAAACTTCATTGAGTTTTAAGAACTGTTAAATCAAGCTTGCTCAAGAAGAGTGGGGAACCCAATGGAATCAGTAATTTATGTCGTACTAAAATGACATCTGTATCCGCTTGACAATCTTGGATTCTTTTAATACCTTAAATAACTTAATGAAAAGTGTACACTAGCTTTGGGCTATTAATAGCATTCATCCTTAATGATAAGCAGCAATTATTTTTACTGCTTCTGCTATTTATTTTTTTCAGTTGTACTACCTAGAAATCTTTCCTTCTAACTTGTTTGAATGACAATCTCTTTCCTTATGTAACCCCATTATTACAACATAGATATTGCATGATAGTCACCTTTTTACCATTATGCTATTCTCCTATCTCAAGAATGCAAATTCCAAGAACCAGGGAGAGAACAACACTGTAGAGGATTACAGTCATCACAGAAATGGTGTGTTTTGTGTCCTTTAGCCAAATAAATTGTTCTTGAGAAAGCCCAGGCTTATATGTTCCTGATTTTATTCCTGATGGGAGAGTGGAGGTTGACATTTCTAACACTTCGGGAACTCATATAAAGCATGTTAGGAATCAGCTGGAAATTGTTTCTGGCATATCTTACGTTTTTCTCCATGAGAGCAATGTATCAAAACAAGTCATCTGTGTTATACCAGGAATTGCACATAACTTGATAACAGGCCTCTAGTCAGACAGCATCATCTGATAAAATTTGTCTTCAGCCACAGATGCCTCAGAGGGAATGTTTTATATTGACAACTTCAGCAAGAGCAAGGAAGCAGTGACACTGTATAGCCCGAGCATTGTATGTTACATTTCCTTGGATTTGGCCTTCACATCTCTCACTCTGTAATTGCTTTCTGCTTTTGGTTTGGTGATGATCCAGGTTACATAAAGACTGTTTGACTGGAAAGATTTGGATGAAGTCCCAGTGTCTGAAAGGTGATATATGTGAAATGGCAGGAAACAATTTTTTCTCCCTCCCCGACTTCTTCAGCACACCAAGTAAACTTTTTTGCTTCATTGGTTTCCAGCCTCCTTGTACCTGTCAGTCACAATTCATCCAGAGTGACGAATCATAGCAACAAGGTGGTTTCCCAGTGCCTTCATGTCTCTTGGCAATTAAACATCCACCACTGTCCTTCCGAAAACTTATACCAGATTCGCTGTGGAACTTTCCTTTGTAACTGGAAAAGATATTTTAATACATCTACAGTTTTATCTTGCTTCATTTACTGCAGTGTTCCCTGTAATAAGTCACTACTGCAAAGCATGTTTCCCAGGCAAGGAAGCTGTCTTCTAACCTCTGCTACAACATCTAACAAGGCTTCTCTTTCTCTGTTGTTTGTGAAGAGGACAGTATTTTGCCCTCAGCTTCTCTGCCTGATCCTGGAGACTTCAGTATACATTTTAAATACATGGTACTATAATTGGACTCCTGTTGATAGATTAGCAGTTTCAAATCCAGAAATCCCTAATTGCTTTTCCAGACAGCAGTGCTTATCCAAAGTAAAACACGGCTACACAGAGCAATCATTGATGCTGTTTTGTAGTAAATCCCTTTGCAAGCAGTTTGCTCCTGATTCACAAGTGCCACAACTTCCATGCTAACATGTTTGTTCTTGTGGTGTTGTCATTGTGTATGTCAAATTGATGGGACTAAATGCCCATTTTGCACACCAGTTTAACTTCAGCATTTGAATGAAACTTGGTGTTATGGGAATATTTACAGATTTCTATTGCAAAAGAGCTGTTTAAAAGCTACTTAAACTAGCTATGCAGCTTAAAGATTTGTAATGCTGCAGATAGAGTATAGGAGGCGAAAGCTGTAGGTTTGATGAGCCTTTTAAGCACACATAACAGTAACGTCACTTCTGTTCAAATGCAGTTCAAAATCCACTGCCAAACATTGCAGCAAACTGTATGAAAAGTTGAGAGTTGATTTTACAACAAAAGAAGGCCAATTACAGAGCTTGTTCCAGTTTATATTTCCATTTTTTCTTCAAACTGGATTACTGAATACAAATATCAAAGTGTTATCATCTTGATTTTGCAAGATGCAAAATCTCTGCACTATTTCTTCTCTTAGTGATGGTGAACTCCATAGAGGGAGTGGGAGGGATAATGAGTGCTCTTTCCAGCTGGTGCTGGCTTCATTGGCTTTCTTTTAATCCAGTATGTGAAAAGTAGATACAGTTAGGAAAATGTTCCTATTGATTATTATAAGGTAATTTTAAATATCCTTCTCATTTACAAGCTTCTTTTTCATCCTCATCCTACACACTCAGGTTGTATCTGAATCCCATCTCACCTTCATTTACCTGACCCTTTATAAAATAGGCTTCAAAAAATCCCTCTCTCCTATAGAAGCAGTTTGTAATTTAATTAATAGTATAAAACACTCAAGTTCTACAGCAATGAGCATCATAAAACCAAGAAATAAAGTTCTATGGGAATTACTGGTTCATGGAAAAAAAAATGGAAGTTAGCTTCATCCCACTGCAATTTAGAAAAAAAAATTCTGATCTTTCAATGAAACAAATTGTTTTGGAAAAAAGTAAGATTAAAGTCTTCTGTCTGTTGTAAAAGTTAAATTTAGGAGATGGATTTAATTCATTAGTATATATATATATATGCCTGAGTATATTTTGTCTATAATGATAAAATAAAGTATCTTCCATTAATGAAAATACTAAAAAAATCAGACTATAATCAAAATCAAAATGCACATGTATGTACATATTTATGTATTTGATTAGATTTGAATCATCTGCTCTACCATGCCATGTACTCAAAAGGAAACCCTCCTCTTTCCACTACCTCGTTCGTGCAGCTGAGTCCCAGTGCCATAAGGGTTACAGGGAAAAAGGGGAAGGCTTAGGCCTTGTTCAGACTTTGAAAATTGTGATCCTCTCTGAGGAAGTAGAAAGAATGTCTAGCATAGACAGTTAAAGCCCTTTATGTGTATTATTCCTTACTGAGGCAGAGACAGAAAAGAACTGGAGTCTCAAGTCCAGTAACTCAGTAATTCTGAAAACCACAGTGCAGTTGTTGCTCTTTCCTGTGGGCAGAGTGGCAGTACATTTCTTTTGTGTAGTCAGCACTGGATAGCTATAGTGTACACCATTTTATCTTCATGACACACCATTCAACAATGTGCAACAGAGACAAGTCTCTGTTTCCAACTCCTCAACAAAGGTGTAGGAAAATTAACAGTGATCATACCAAAGAAAGACCTTAGGTACATATCATCCAGTATGCTGCTTCTTACAGAGGTTTAGGGAAATAATTTTTTAAAAGGAATGAGAGTGAACAGTCTTGAGTATGCTGTCTCACCAGTGGTTTAGGGATATCCTAAGGCAGGCTACGTGTCAAGCCCATCTCATCTAATATTCACTAGTGGAAGCATATGTCTGATGTTCATTGGAATCTGTCATAATATCTGTCAGTGCTTTAGCACCTAGCCTTCTTGAGGGAGCAAACTTTGCAATGTAGCTATGTATTGTACGAGAAAGGGCACCCTTTTCTTTGGTTTGAGTTTCTTGCCTCGTTAAGTAGAACATAAGACTGGGAGAAACCAGCTGCTTGGTATTTGTATTGAGTGTCCTGCTACTAGTGGTGACTGCAAGGATGTTACGGTACACTGGGGATTATGGAATATCAGTATTACATGTCCCCTCACACCACAGCCAGCTAAACATGTTCGACCACTGTAAATAAGGCCCTTTACTGTATATCCCTTTTGGATGGTTCTTTTTGAAGCTAAAGAGTCCTACTCTTTATCAGTCCAAGTCCATATGTAAGGTTATATGCATAATTTATAGCTTATTTTCCTAAAATGGGTTTATGTGCTGTAGTTGACAGTTCACCCATTAGTTTCTGCTTGATAATGTTTAAATTGACCAAGCATGACCAACTTTGAACAAGGGTAATGATCTCATTTCACAACTACTGGTGGTTTGCCTTTGGTAGACTCATAAACTTAGTCTCTACTTTCACAAGCATTTTCATTTTAAGCTGACAGTGTCACTGAAAGCATTCCTTCCCTCCCTGCATTTGAACTAGCAGTGAACTAGACTGGGAAACTAAGCCAACCAAAACAAAATAATAATGGACAAAAAATGGATGAAAATATAACAGTGGTTGCATGTACATACGAAAAGGGCTTCTTACTGCTGCTTCTTTTAGGGCCATCTGATGCTGTTTAGAACCACTGCTGAAGGACAGCCCCAGGAAAGGTCCTCAGCCCAAATTCAGCTGTAAACTGCTCTGTTTCATCTGACAAGTGGCCAGTCACCAGGGACATGACTCTATGGCTTCAGCAGCAGAGCTCTGGTGCTTCATGTCACAGATAGCAGCTAGGATATGGGGTCTGAGGGAGGAGATTAGGAAATGGGTAGAGGAGAATATGGAGGTAGAGGACACATATCCATAGGATATGAGGCTTTGCTAGCTGTGCTGCTGTTGGAACAGCGTGTTGCCATCTGCTTAGGCAAGTGTACAACCAGAAGTGTATGGGGAAAGAAAATAGGCAAGATAATTATTCTTCACCATATTTATCTGTTTTCCTACTATTCTGTTGTTTAATGTATTTTTTACCAGTTTGTCTGATACTGTATTAAATATATTTGTCTGTACCTCCCAAGATCACTCGTGGACTTCTTTGAAATAAATATGATCCTACATCATCAAAGACATTTCCTGTCACAGTTGGAACCAGATGTCTCTCATTCATTTCTGTACTTAAGGAGGATTTAAGTGGATGTATTGAGAAGTGTTATTATTTTAAATATAATGACCTCCATCATCATCATCATGGCTAGGCTTCATGAATGAAGATTTGGGAAGGGCTCTACCCACATTTACTACAAGCACACTGGTGGCTAAAGAGGCCAATATGAGATAGACAAGTCCGGTTGCAAAAGGCACAGCAGAAGGATTCCTTGGATTGTATCGTCAAGACACGATTCTTTCTGTGTTGTCTTTTCACCTCTAGAGTGATAATGACCTTTAACAGATTGAATTTTGCAGTAAGTGCAGCGGAAGCAGATCACAAAAAGACAAAAAGATGTGTGTGTGTAACAAGGCAGGAAAAGCAGTGAAGTTTTGTATATTTATTGTGCATATGTGTAATTGCAAAGGACCTGTCTGTATGTTGCTTATAAGAGACATTGTAGAAGGGAAAATTAATAAAATAGTTCAACAAAAGCTGTGTGCAGCAGTAATGGTCTCAAACCAACGCATTTTGAAGAGTCTTGTATGAATATTTTATACATCATTCACCAAATGATGGCTGTATTTTTTTATAAGGTAGTTTTGTAAAAGCCTTCTATATGTGTTTTGCATTAGTTGAGTTTTAGATTGTTGTTTGATTATTATTATCACTTAGTTAACAATCTGTTATTCTGGTTACTAGAATAGATTTAGGAGCAATAAAAATTTTCCTGACATTAAAATTAATCTTTTTGCAGCAAAAGTATCTCTTAGAAATTGTTTTCTACTAACAAATATGTAAAAATAGGAGGACTCTTCCACAATTCCTATTGAATTGCTCACTTTCTACTACTTTGTCACTGTGCATCAAGCTTTGATTAAATCTACATAGATAACTGCACGCAGTATTTTGGGAAAGCTGAATGGTTTGTATGGCCTGTCCTTGGATGAATCAAATAGCTGTCCCTGAAAATAGAGACAGCTCATGCCTGTTTCCCTGTGCTAAGCAAATTCTCTGTCTGTCACATTTTTGTCATGAGCAAATTCATGTTGATGTTAGTTGTTTACACAGTAACTGATCTTAAGATGGCATATAGAAGGTGGGAAATTTCACAAAAACGGTGATGGCTGTGTATTGATTTAATTGTAGTATATTTAATCTCTGTAATTGTCATGCAGAGTGGGAACATGGATCCATTAATAATCCAACAGTTCTCAGACACCCTTGATAAAGAAGAATTTGTTAAAGATTTTATGCCATGTGGCCATATGATTTTTGAATGGACTTAATTTCATTAGTGTAAATATGGGAAGGTTGAATTAGCAAAAAACCCATACACATGACAAGATGAATGAAGAATTAATAGAGGTAGCTCATCATAGCCAATTCTCTGAAAGACTGCGTAATTTATGCTAACTTCTAACTTTCAGTAAGTAACACACAGTCTTCATGGGTTGAAGCTCCAGGGTGAAACTGAGAAATGTCACGTTTGAACTGTTTTGCTGATCCCCATACCCTCTCAGCCATGACTGTGTCATGTTTTAGGAGATGAGAAGGTCTCTCAGGACAGGAACACAGTAATAATGAAAGATATTAATTACCTCTGTATGATATGGATAAATCTTTCTTCGGAGTGTGAGTTGATTTTTAGCCATCATGTGAATGATTGCAGCAAATGGCAGCTAGTAAGGAAATGCACAACTGGTCATCCTGATCTGCCTGCAGGTCCTTCTGCAAAGCAATGCTGTCCAAGAACTACTTTGTACCAGTGATTATAAGGCACATTGCTGCAGGAACGACAAAAGTGAACAAAACAAAAGTAAAAGGAAACAAAGCACAACCCCTCAAACACCACCATAGTGTTTTAATTTCCAAAACTAGCAAAAAAAAAATTAAAAAGGGAATCTTGCTTAAAAGGAATTAAAAGAGGCAGTCAAAGGATATACATATGTACAGATATGCTTTGTTTAAAAATATCATATTGGAATGTCAGAGGAAATGCTCATAAAACCTTAAAAAATATCCTGTCAAAACAAAGAAGAAAACATAAAATCCAATAAAATTCAAGCCATTTTGAATAGGGATTGACTTAAAAGGCAAAAAGACTATTCATATATATATATATCTCATTCCAGGAACTATATATTCCCATGCAAAGAATGAGTCATTCATATTTCAAAAGACTGACATCCTTCCTCCCTGAATAAGGAACCATAGAAAAACATAAAATATGACAAATCAGAAATCAATATGCAGTCAGATAAAAAATACTTTGGGTAAAGACTTGCTTGAGAACTAATAAATAAATGCAATTTGAGAACTAATGAATAAATGCAATTTAATAAGTAAATCCTTTGAAAACACATCGTGTACATGAAGTTTCCAAGAAGCTGTTGGCTGCAAGTCTAATAGGTGGTCAAAGTGTAAACTATGTGCTTAAGGATCCCTTTCCTGCGAAAGGCCAAACCAGTCAATGAATAAACTTTTGACATTTGTGTTTGCCATGGAGTAGCTGAAAAAGTTTGTTTCACACAAAAAAATCATCCTTATCAGAGATGGTTCAAAAACCTGTCATATTGAAACATCTGTAGAAATAATTTTGAACAGAACAACGGATGAACTGCTATACACAGATAACCAATGCATTATCAAATTCTCCTTAGATCCCTAAAGGAATTTAAGGATGAAATATTTAACAATTAATGGTTTAAACCTGGGTGCTGGTTTTGGCTGGAGTAGAATTAATTTTCTTCAGAGTGGCTGGTATGGGGTTGCGTTTTGAATTAGTGCTGAAAACAGTGGGGATAGTATAGAGATGTTTTTGTTACTGCTGAGCAGTGCTTACACAGAGCCAAGGCCTTTTCTGCTTTTCATACTGCCATGCTGGCAAGGAAGTTAGGGGTGCATGGGAGGTTAGGAGGAGACACAGCCAGGACAGGTGACCCAGACTGACCAAAGGATATTCCATACCATATGACATCATGCTCAATATGTAAAGTGGAGGGAAGAAGGAGGAAGCAGGGCGAACTTTGTAGGGATTGTGTTTGTCTTCCGAAGTAACTGTTGTGCCTGACGGAACCCTGCTCTCCCAGACCTGCCTGCACATAGGAAGGTGTGGAATAATTCTTTGTTTTGCTTTGCTTGCATATGTGGCTTTTGCTTTACCTGTTGAACTGTCCCACTTTATCCCAACCTATGAATTTTCTAGCTTTTACTCTTCTGATTCTCTCCCTCATCCTGCTGGTGGGGGAGTGAGTAAGTGGCTTTGTGGGGCTTGGTTGGTGGCTGGGGCTAAACCACAACACGCTGCCAGAGGAATGTGCCGGTGTGAGAGAAGTCTGGGCAAGATTTGTGGAACTGCAGAGAACAACATCTTGTGTCTGCGCTGGGCAGGCTGGTGGAGGCTCTCATTAAGAGTAGAGTTGAAAGATGTGGTCAGCAATCAGAGATCTGTAAGTTTTCTAAAGGAATCACAAACATAGGGGGATTTGGGTAGATATTGTGGGCTTTCCAAAAAGGCTTTTTTTAAATGCCCTTATCAAAGGCATTTTAAGAAGATCATAGAATCATAGAATAGTTTGTGTTGGAAGGGACCTTAAAGATCATCTAGTTCTAACCCTGCTGCCAAGATACAGGCTGATAATGGTTATCTGTTAGATAAATAGTGGTTTAAAAGATTAGAAGTTGAAAATTGAAATAAATTGCCACTTTTCAGTTCTTCCATTTTTTAGTGTGGGAGGTCACAAGGAAGGATCTCTTTCGTAGTCTGCATAAATATCCATCCATAAATAACTGAGAAAAGGCAGATATGACAAAGCATATTTATGGTATGACAAAGCTTACTTATGATACTGACCCCTTTAAAGCTGCAGAAATGAAAGCTGATGGAGAAGATCAACTGAAGGATTTCACAATACTGTGCACATGGTGCCTGAGCATGGTGTCCTTTTCTCTCTGGTGTGCAGCAGAAAGTGTATGGTAGCACATTTCAGAGGTAGAGTTAGTGCACTGAGCAGAAGATGCTCATGAATGACGGGAAAGATTCTGCCCTCATCAGTCCAGAAGAGAGCATGTTGCACTCTGTAGACTCTTACAGTACTCTTCTGGGGAGGCACCATGATATGCTAGGGATGTTTGCTTTTTAAAAAAATAAAAATGTATGATTGTGTGGAAATTAACTTATTTAGAAAGATATCTGAGTCTTTTGATAATAATCTGTGTTGATTTTGTGTAATCAGACAATTATTTTGACCTTTGCAGAAGGGATGACGAGTAAACACACAGTAAGAAATTCCAGAAGGAAGGGCTGGCAACAAAGGGGAGAGAGATTGAAGGGAGAGTGTTTGTTTGGTATAATGTGAAGGTAGAAAACATTTGACAGTTACACGGCATGTTAGAGATTAAAAAAGACAAATGATAATGGGTTTAGGTGAAAGAAAATAGAAGGATGCATTTAGTTAGGTTCAAAATAAGATGTCTATGCCTTAAAAGACAGCCTGCTTCAAAATATGAAATCTATGTAGTCCTGTCTCCTAAAGTCGAATAAATTATGGCTTTTATCACTGGATCCACTAATTCTCGTCTCTGACTGTTTCATTCACATATATTCAAGCACTTTTTTGAGAATGTAAATGTGCTAAGAATTAGTATATCTACATATTAAGATCTTCTTAATATTCATAGTACAACTCAGATGAGTATACTATACAAATTTCATAGACAACAAGAAACATTAAACTGGTATGGGAGTGTGGGTTGTGGGGTGTGTTTGCAGTTTAACTAGAAAAGGAAAAAAATACTCAGAACCTCAGTTCCAGATGGTGAAGTTGCTCTTTTCAGTAGCAGGATGAAGAACATGTCACAAGAGCTTTTCAGAATATGCAAGCTCTGAGCTAACTTGTAGATGAGGCAACCTCACAACATAACAAAAGAAATAAAGGAAGATTCTGCTAATTGTTTCATCCATTAATGATTGCTTTCCACTACTGCAAGAGAACATTTTAATTTTTAACTGGATAGAGTAAGATTAGATTTTCTCCTTGAGCCTGTGCAGAGGTGGAATGCAGTTGCACAGAAGTAGGTGTCTTCATCTGAGCTTGTCACTGGTGACCCCTCCACCATAGAATTAGTGCCAAGATACAAGCCCTTTAGGGCATGCTAGTTATTTAATCCTAAAGTAGACATTTTCATGAGAGGAATCATGCTGTAGTGTTTATTTCTCTGTTGGTTCTACAGAATCCTAAAGTAACTAGTTCATATCTAGCTTTCTGTATTGCAGATATCCAAAGTTACATAAAATTAATCTTATCCTGTGTTATCTCTTACACTGAAAGTATGCCAGGTGTTCCATTCTTGGGAATTACATATGAAGGAAGGTGAACTTGAAACCCAAAACAGGTTTTCATCCAGAGTGTGCAGAGGACTCTTTTGAACCAGGCACATACTCTACTGTAGTTGGTTGACCCTGACTGGACTCCAGGTGCTCACCAAAGCTGCTCTATCACTCCCCTCCTCAGCTGGCCAGGATGAGAAAATATAAAAAAAGTCCTGTGGGTGTCAGAGACTGAAATAGTGAATGGCTTAAACATTGTAAGATCACCAAAATCCTTTTGTCCACTGTAGCAAACTGAAAAGAAGCAGCTGCGCAGCAAAGCCTTCTCCTCCCTGAATATGCCTACTTTGAAAGGACCTTCAGATGAGATAAGTGGATGCTGTTCTTCAACTATCCCAGGTGTGAAAGGGCTTGTATATCTGAAGCTACAAACTGGATTGCCAGATAAGGGAAGATGCAAATGCTGCAAAGTGGGATAATCCTTCTTGTCATGCCAATGACCTGCTTTACATGATGACTCTACTGGGAAGACCCTTTTAGGAGCATTGAAGACTCATGACATGTCCCATGACGTGATCCACTGAAAAACTTCTTGCCCCAAGGGAAGTACAGGGTGTTCCTATCTGAGCTGGAAGTGTATAATCTTGGAGTTTTGGGGGGGGACTTCCCCCAGCCCCAATGGATCATGACTATTGCTTTGACAGAACTGTAGCCACCACTTCAACCAACAGACATGGAAGCTGCAACTACCAAGTTTCATCTCTGGATACAGCAGGTGGTGATTATACATATCTTAGGACCTTGATCCTTTCTTTCTCTTTCTCTTCCTTATACATTTTCTGAAGTGTTATTTTTCTTTCTTAAGTGTTACACACCTGTTTTCCTTTAAAACCAAATTGATCTAAAACCGTCCTTTAAAACCAAATTGTTCTAAAATAAACCCTCTTTAATGTTTCTATATTACTATAGATGATAACAAGCAAAATGGCAACATATCTGTTTACCTTTGAAAAAAAATTGTTCTAAAATAAACCCTACATATATATGTTTACAAACACCAATTATTCAGTGTCATTTCACTCTAATCCACCCCAAGGGATTTATTAACAAGAACCTGGGTTACCCTCCCGTTCTGGAGTGGGTCATAACAGTTGGTCCGGGTCATAACAGTTGGTCCAGGTAAGGACAGGGAGAAATCACTCAGCAGTTAACATCACAGGCAAAATAGCCTCATCTTGGGGGAAAAAAATCTCAATTTACTACCAATCAAATCAGAGTATGATAATAAGAAGTAAACACAAATCTTAAGAACACCTGTCCCCCATGCTTACCTTCATCCAGGGCTTAACTATAGTTGTGATTTCTCTGCCTCTCAAGCAGTGCAAGGGGACCAGGAATGGAGGTTGTGGTCAGCCCATGACCCATTGTGCCTGCTATTGCTTCCTCCTCAGGGGGGACACCCCTAACACTTCCCCTGCTCCAGCATCAGACACTTCCCACAGGAGACAGCCCTCCACGAACTTTCCCAACATGGGTTCTCCCCACAGGCTGCAATTCCTCATGATTTACTCCAGTGTGAGTCCCTCCCACAGGGTGCAGTCCTTCAGGAATAGGCAGCTCCAGCATGACTCCTGCTGGAGTCCTGCCAGCAAATCTGCTCCAGTGTGGGCTCCTCTCTTCCATGAGTCTTGCCAGGAACCTGCTCCAGCATGGGCTTCCCACGGGCTTAAAGCTTGCTCCAGTGTGTCTGCAGGACTGTTTCTCTCATATATTCTCATTCCTCTCTCCTGGCTGCCATCTTGCAGGGTTTTTTTTTCCTGTTCTTAACTCTCTCACTCCAGCAGTGCCACCACCGTCACTGGTTGACTCATCCTTGGCTGGTACTAGGTCTTGTCTTGGAGCTGGCTGGGATTGGCTCTGTTGGACATAGAGGAAGCTTCTAGCAGCTTCCCACAGGAGCCATTCCTATAGGCCACCCACTCCCAAAACATTGCCATGCAAACCCAGTATATCTATCTCTGTTAAAAAGGCTGCTTAAGGAAATTTTTCTTTATATGCAACAAAAGGAAAACAATTTTTAATTTTCAGAATTCCGTCTTTTCACACTATCACTCAGCATATTAGCATTAAGGAAGTTCAGACCACAATTCAGATGTCTTGAGTTCAAGCACTGCTGCCCAATGGTTGTTTTCTGATTGTATGTCTGCAGGGGCTCTTCACATTTTCTGTGAACATGTTACTGAAATACTATCCATTGTGGATCCATGGGTCCATCTCACCTTTCACCTCACAGTTCTACTCACTTTCTTATCCTGGGAAGGAAAAAGGTACTGTTATGTCAGTGAAAATGTGATACATTTGTACCATACTCTGTTATTCTCGCCTTCAAAAGTGGATTCATGCTGCTAAAGTAAAGTACCAAAGTGGAGTGTTTATAAAACAGACACCTCTTTAGTTAAACTGAAGTCTGAAGAGTCAGTCATTGTTACTGTGTGTGTGGTGTGCTTATAATTGGTTGACTTGAAGTACAGCTAAATTTTTACATTTGTCCTCCTTAACTACACATTGACTTGTAGCTGCATCCTGGTCAGCTTTCAGGGGGCCATGGTAAATTCTGTACCTAAAAGTTTGTCTAGATATTTTTAATGCACTTTGTACCCACACTTGAGATTTTATATCACATGGCACAACTAACGTCTGAAGTTTAAATAAAAATGTGGTAGAACCTGATGTATTATCTGTTTTTTGTGTAGGCATGGAAGTCTTTGTAAAAAAAGCAAAGATTTAACTTCAGCCTCCTAAGTGTCATTTCACTGTCCTACCAAACAAAGTCTTCTCTGACTTTTGATAAGTTACTTACAGAACGGTCCACAAAAAAGAGGTGTAGATTGTGCATTATCTATAAGTCTAGTCTGATATTTAGCCATCCAGGGGGGTTTCTAGAGGAGAGAAATAGTCACAGGGAGCAGATAATGAGATTTCTCAACAGGATGCCCAAATCACCAATCTATAGGAGCTAAAAACACGTTTTTTTGCCTTATCTTTGGAAATCACAGTGTGTTTAGAACTGCTCAGTCCCTCACTCTAAGCTTTTAGAGCAGCTAGTATCACCAGGCAATCAACGAAGGGGCCTCATGTAACTATTGCAATGAAAATAAAGAAAATGCTGATAATAGTAAGTTAGTGAAATCCAGGTATCTGCTTTCGTTTACTTCATCCTCAGAAAGTTTTAACATTAGATAATGAAGATAAAATTTCTACTACACATTGATATGGGGTACAGACCACTTTCTTCATGTTTCTTGTCAGTTCAGTGTCACAGACTCCTCCATACGTTGTCTGTAAACCAGCGGTAACTCATAGGAAGAGAAAACAAAACCAAAACTCCCACCTTTACAAAGGAAGCAGGAGAATCTATACAGAGAAAACACTGGCTGCAAGATGAGAAATACACTTATGCCCAGCGGCAGGGAAATAGAAATACAGTTCATTCTGTTCCCCTCTTAATAACTTATAATGCAATAATAAATATGTAACAGTAATAATAATATCAAAAATACACAGCTGAGTGAAAATAGTTTGAATAATTCAACTTCATTAGTGCAGCCTTATTCAGTAAGGTGCTAAGCACTCTCTTCTCTCACATGGTGCATCTTGGAGCTTCAAGACCCATTGATTGACACGTGTTTCAAATGAGCCATTCCATTCTAAAATAATCTGAGAACTTGAATAAAGTCATTATGCAAGCTGCTTGAAGATAGACTCAATAGGAGGCATGTTAGCATGTTCAATTGGGGGCATTTTTCTTTTTTAATTATTTTTTAAAAAGAGAAGTATTCTACAATGTGCAGTAAATTGATAAAGGCAAGCAGGGCATTCGTTGCACGTCATTAAGCAAAGCAGGGAGCTGTAAGCCTTTTGATCCACATACTTGGTTCTACTGAAAAATGAGATAAAAATAAAGTAAAAGTAAACCAATGAAAATTATTAACAAATTCATCTATTTTAGAGGTGAATACCTTGGTTTCCTCTTACAGTAAGTGGAGTCAGTTTATATTGTCCACTTCACAATATAATACTCATGTAGGAAGAAAAGGTGAGGGTTTTCATTTCAGTGTTGCCATACAAATATATTGTACAGCGTGGCCTGTATACTGTTTGTAAAGTTATATTAGTTGTGGGATGTTGAGTTGTGTTGTCTTCGGTGATTATAATGTTCACTCACAAAGTACATTGAAACTTTGTTAGTAAGAGCAAGGACATACTTGTGCTTTTAGATAAAATCTAAAATATCCCATGACTCAATGGAACTAGAGTTCATACTGAGTATCAAAACTAAAAGCTACTTTGAAAAAAGAAGCAATGTTGAAAAATAATTTGCCATGTGTAATTACAAAGAACGATTAAAAAAGATTATTTGAATAATATAGAGTGAAAAAGTATTGAAAATCTCAATTTTCAAGTAAAAATCTAGTACCTGAAAAACGTTAGTTCAATACTTTGACATATTTTTCAGTCTGTGCTTTAATGTGTTTATTCATCTAAATTAATTTACATTTTAAAACAAAAATTTGACCTGAATTGAAATGAACTCCTTGTTTTGCAGTTGTTAGTACATAACATTGTGAGAATTTTTATCTTTTTTTCCCCAGCATTTTTATAAGGTGGGAAATTTCTTGAAACCAATTCTTTACTGGGAAAATAGAGGTTTCTATGAATCGTAAAATAATAGAGTAATGGAATCATAGAATGGTTTGGGTTGGAAGGGACCTTAAAGATCATCTAGTTCCAACCTCCCTGCCATGGGAATGTCCCTGCCATGGGCAGGGACACCTTCCACTAGACCAGGTTGCTCAAAGCCCCATCCAACCTGGCCTTGAACATTTCCAGGGCATCCACAACTTCTTTGGGCAACCTGTGCCAGTGCCTCAGCACCCTCACAGTAAAGAATTTCTTCCCTATATCTAATCTAAATCTACCCTCTTCAGCTTAAAGCATTGTCACTTTTCCTGTCACTACATGCCCTTGCATGACATCCCTCTCCAGCTTTCTTGTAGGCCCCTTTTAGGTACTGGAGGGCTGCTGTAAGGTCTCCCCAAAGGCTTTTCTTCCCCAGGCTGAAGCAGCACCTAAAGGTGAAAAAAATGTTTCTTTGAAAACTGTCTTTCTAGTAATAGCCTAAAGCACACAGGGTAGACACAGGAAGATTCTCCGGTCCTCTGGAAGAGAAAGGAAAAAGCTCTTTTCCTTCTATAAGCAAATACTTTGCCCTCTGTAAAGTGCTAGGCCATGAACTGGTTTTCCTACCCAACTTCTACCAAAGTTTCTAATGCTGAAAAAGAAGTATTAGCCTAAGTTTAATGGGAAGGGAGGATAACTGAGAAAGCAACCATTTAGCCTGCTAATGGTCACCACTGAACGTTGCAAACAAAACCAATCCCCCTCCTATCAAAGTGCATAAAAATCTTTTGCATCTATGCAATGCTTTTAATATGGATAAATATAAGGACTCTCCTGAGTTACCTTGCATAATTACTTTTTTTTAGGATTCATATCCCTAGCAGTTAAATATATGTATGCAAGAAATCTTTTAGGTTTAGTGCCAAGTCTCTAGAAATCACATTTCTCATTCTACTTGTCTATTTCAGCCTTCAGTTCCCCTCGGAACTTCCCTCTCTCTGCCTAAACTGAGCTCAACTTGTTCTTTCTTCTGGCCTGCTTGGAGGGGTCAATGTTTCTAGGTACCTCCTTCACCTGAGGGAAAACTTTCCATATATTGGAGGAGATTACCTAACTCCAAGTTTCTCTTCATTTTATTAAAATGTTGATCATATTTTGTACACTCTTAAATAAGAAAAGAAGTTCCTTTTTTTTCCCCCAAAGCTCTCCTATTTCTATGCTGACAGTGGGGTAATAAGCATTGCTGTTCTGTAAACACCAAATCTAGTTACTCTAAATAATTTTTTGTTTGTTTATAAATGCATGTAGGAACAGACATATGAAGGCGATGTGAGACAGGCTGTAGTGAAACACTGGTGAAATTCTCTGTAGTCTTAAGTCTTCTCGCAGATTCCCCAACATTGGAGACTTCAGCCAAGGGCTGCAAAAATATTTTTGGTTCTATAGGTAGCCAAGATCATAAAAGGATAAGATAGCTTAAAATCACTACATGCTTTTCTCTTCTTGTCCTATTGTCATCTGCATAACATTAAGTATGCCTGTGTCCCCACAGGCATTTAACCCATTATTCAGAGTCTTGCACAGCATATACATGGAGCACCATGTAGATAATCAGCACAGTATTATATAATCATGTAATATTTAAAGTGAGCAAAGAAATTATTTTATCTCATCATACGTTTGGAATTTTTTTATTCATTGTGGAATTCTTTAGGTTTTAAATGTACTGTGCTTTGCATGTAATTACTCTATCGAATATAAACACTGAAAATCATTTGTGGATTTGTTCTGAACTATGGAATAGTTAATGCTATTTTATCAAAATTGAGTAAAAAAGTAAACCCAATTCCTTAAGAACCCTATATAGCAAGCAATCTCTGTGTGAAAGCTAATAAAAAGCTTTAATGCTTGGACTGTCAGCTTCTATGGTATCACACACACTTCTATTGTACAGAAGCCAGAACTGGAGTTTTAACTTAAGCATTAACTCAAATGGATATTAATCTATTGGGTGCTATTTGGAAAGCAAGCTGGGGGGTGGAAGACAAGAACACAAGTGCATATCCACAGGGCAAAGCACTACTATATTTATTAGACTTATACTCTTTGACCTTGTACGTAAAGATGTGAAATGAAGCTTGACATAAAAGAAATGCAATGTGATTTGCAGAAGCTGAATGAACAAGAAAGACCTAAAGCAAAAAAAACCTTAAACAAACCCAACTCCACAAAAAAACCCACAAACCCCCACCAAAATAACAAATCCAAGGAAACAACCCGCAACAATTATTTTTGGATTAAAAATGAGCAACTGCACTGTTGAGTTGTGATTTCTGTAATTGTGTTTCTGTAGTTCCAAAGGTGGACATTGTTGTTACAGTGAGTCCTGTTTACATAGGATACGCTTATTTTCTAAACCATAGGTCAAAGAAATGATTTGGATTCAGTTTTTATTCCATTAAGTCACAGGATCTATTTATGTCTTGCTGTGTGATTCTGGATTTCAGAAAAAATTTGCACAAAGAAAAGGTTGGTGGTTTTTAGCTTCATGAAAATAGAGCACAGTATATAATCATGTATTACCCAAGATATTTTGGAGTTAAGTATCCTTCAACAGATGCATGGCAGGGCAGTAACATGAAGATCTGGAACATCTTGAAAGATCTTGACGTTAATAGCACAGCTTTTGCAGCTGTTTTTTAGTGGTCATCAATGTCTCGTCTGTTCTTCAGCTGTACAGCTAGACTTACGTCACCAATGCTCATGTCTTTTTCTTGTCCTCATCTCTGTTTGCAGGTGTCCAAGGGCATTTGTGACAGAAAAACACTTTACTTTCTTCCCTTCTCCCCCCCAACATTATCTGAAAAATAGATCTAAAAAATTTATCTTACATTACACCCCCAAAAAAAAAAAAAAAAAAAGAAGAACTATAGGGTTATATGAGTTAAATCTTAGCTTGCAAAAATCAGCTTAGGATTTTGGACCCATGAAGCAGGTCTGTTGACTTCTCTGTAGAAGTTGCAGCCCATTAATCTAACTATTCCAGATGCTGACAGTTAACTAATCCCTATCTTTGCCAAATACAGCATTTGTTGTTTGTTTTTTTTTTAAGTACTCTGAAACTTTTTGGGTACCACACCCTTCCTGTTAAAAAATGGACACACTTTTTCTTTAGGCTTTTTTTTACTGATGAAAATACTTTAATTTCCCAGCCCCAAACTCATTCTGGCTGGTGTCACAGCTTTTAGACTGAGAGAATCCAGTCTTTTTTAACCTCTAAATGAGTAAAAAGTTAAGATGGAGGTCAGCAGGTCAGCTTTTCCTTCTCTGACCTGCCAAGGGCTGAGCAACTGAACTACAGTAAGCTCCCAGGTTTGAACACCAATGTTTAAACAGCATCAAGTCATAGAAAATTACTTTATAAAGACATTAGGTCCTTTTAGGTAAGCCCAGGTAATACTGTAGTTTGAAAAAGAAAAAAAGCAACTCACACAGTATTTTCTTCAGGAAGTCTTCTTAATTTACCCTGAATAGAGTTTTAGATCTAAAACCAAACTATCCAAAAAACTTCAGTAAAGTCTCAGTGAGAGTTTTGACAGTTCAATTTCATATCAAGCAGAACTGTTGCCAGGAAATGTTATCTTTCCATCAGATCAGCAAATTCTGGGTGAAATCTCTGCATTTTTGGAGTGTGACTGAAAATGTCAACCCTATAATTTTTCACTGAAAAATAAAAATTTTCCCAGCAGTCTCTCTGTCATCTCCTGATGAATTGGAAAAACACCGTGACATCATTGACCTTACATAAGAGAAAAATGAGGTAATCCTCCTATCCTCTCTAGCTCCAGGGTATATAACACAATCCCAATTTTGTCTCCATTTCAGATGGAAGTACTTGCGCTGATGAACTGGGGAGCTGGAGCTCATGCAATGAACCCTGATCCTCATGGTGAGGATCCTCATATCACCCCAAGACAAACTTGCTGTACTAGGTGTAGAATGATGGTTGTGCCACTTCTCCTAAGGGCTAGAAAGTGGTCCCATCACCTCCTCATGTCACAGTATTGACCTATTTGAAAGTGCATCGAACCTGAATGAGCCATCAGATACAACCATGGCAGAAGAAGGTGACCATGGAGAGGGACATCATGGTGTGAAAAGAGCCTGCAAATGATCCTTGGGCTACCTCTCTGAGTCAGGGAGGGCACAGAGTCTCTCTAGGTCATTCTGAGTAATCAAAGGATGGTTCCATTCTCACAAGGAGGAAAATTCTCACCTGGTAAGAGAGTTTTTGTAGCTAACTAGTTTTTAGAGCTTGTAAACCAACAGGCTTATGACAGGTATGGGGAAAGTCATATGTCCCCCAAAAAAGGATATTCTACACTATTCCAGTTTCAACCTAGTGAATTCTTCTTTTCCCCCATGTATTTAACGCTGAATATTAAAGGATAAGACTGTTAGAAATAACCAATGGAAAATGAAATGAGGGACAAAAAGCTTCTAATGGAAAATAATAGCTATAAATGTTTCATGTCAAAGACATTAAACTGTAACACAAAAAAAAATATAATAAAACAGTACAAGCACTGTTCCTACAAGAGCAGAAAAATTAAGTGGTGCAGATATTCATCTACAGCCAGTGTTTTTTATCAGAACATGTGGTTTGTATAATGTCTGCACAAAAATAACATTACAGAATTATAATCATTATGTAAAACATGCAGACATGGCTTAGGAAGGTTAAATATTCTGAGTGGAAATCAAATAATTTCAGATACCAGGGGAAAAAGGCAATTTTGCAGTCCTTCCTGAAACCTGTGATACAAGGACTGTAATTTGTTCACCACATGCAGTTTTGCATACAGAATCAGTACACTAAAAGAATTTTGAGCCCCTTGATTGTAAGCAGAAAGCAAAATGGAACGAATGAAAAGTCAGATCCTGTGGCAATATTCTGATGTATTACACCTATATACAGTTAGGGAAAATTATATAATTGAAATTAAGTGATCTGAAGAAAGAAAAAAAGAACAGTTGGAAAGCTTTTACATCAGAAAGCAAATTCTCAGAAGGAGTTAATGTCTTTTTTTTTCAGAAACAAAACAAAACAACCCCCCAAAAGCAGAGGATGTAGGTCACAAAGAATGAGCAATCAAGTAGGTTGTGCAGGAGCATCTGAAAAGCACCTAAGGTGCACTGTAAAGATCTCTGCATACTGTTATGAAAAATTCAGTCAGAAGACCAGAAAGCAAAACAAAACAAAATGTGTACAACAACTGCCCACCATTTCTGAAAATCTATGGAAATAATGAAGGTGAGAATCTAAAAGAGTATTTTAGCATTAAAAGAGAAACAGAAATTTTGGCAGATTTTTGATTTGGTGGATACTACCGAACTCAGTGGGAAGAACATACACTAGAAGGAGGTCTCAATCCCTGGTTTTACTACCCTAGTGGTAAAACCTGAAGACCTGACCTAGTCAAAGGAGTATTTTTATTATGACCTCAACAGAAGATGAGTACCATGCCCCAGCGCTTTGACATCATCACAGTAAAATACAGTGTATTGAACCAAAAGTCTTAAAATACTACTTTTATGTCATGCTCACTACCCAGAAATAAATATCATTAATATTCCCAGGAGAGTTATAAAATATTTTCACTGCAACATTTACTAGAATACTGGCAGAAGCCCAGATGGAGACAATATCAGATCTTTCATTCCCTTGTCCTCATGTAGACTTAGAAGGATGTGAAGGGAATTCGCTTTCTCTCCTTTCTCCTTGTGAGAAGCTTGGCAGGCTCTGGATCAAAGTATATTAATGATTATTTTCAGTTAATATGATATATGAAAAATAAATATGAAACAGCATGTTTTGCTAGATCTTGAAGTACCTGAAATGAAAACCTGTGCCATTTGCAGGAAGTCTGAAACAACCCTGATTAAAAAAAAAGGAAAAAACCCTACTTTTAGTCATGTGCTGAAGTATTGGTTTAGCACAGTGTTGACACACTCTGAAGCCTTTTTCTTAACACAGGAAAAGTAAAGCATAAGCTTACAGATAGATTTAAAAAAGACAGTAAATGGAGACCTGAATACTCAATCCAAACTGTGCAGGAGTGACAAACCCATTGCAAGCCAGCCTAACACATTAGGCACCATAGCACATCATCGTAAATGAGCAAGGATGTGATCTGCTGAGAAAATTATATTGTGACTTGTACTCATCACTCTTTTGAGAATGTCAGTATTTCCTTCTTTGAATCTGCCCTGTACATCTCCCTTTAAAATAAAACTCCCACAAGCAAAGGACAAGGGCCTAAGAACAAGATCAGGCATTCAAAATAGGACAACCACTACAAAGAAAAAGCCCAGAGCTACAGTGGCGTTCCATGAGGGAGGAAATTTACTAACGGCAGTAACCCGGTACTCCCTTGTTTCACAGCATTCACCCTCTGTTCTTAAATACCCCTCTGCAGAAAAATACACAGTACACTTTCTCCTTTAAATGTTCCCTTTTGTGTAGACTGTCCATTCTTACCACACTTCCAGAACATTTTGGGGGTCAAACTTTGTATATGTAGTCCGTACACTCTCCAGTTCTAGGCTGTGTAGATAAATTCTTCTGTTCCTCTCTCACTGTATGTATTAGCTTCAGTTTAATATGATTAGTCTGAAGAGACACTTGCAGTATTGCTGGCTGGCAGAGTGGAAAATACCTTTTATGGCCTAATGCACCAATGTGTACATAACCCTTTACCCTTATGCTTCTTGTTTGTTACTTTTTATAGTTATTTGTGTGATTATATAATTAGTTGACCTAGTTTATTATGTTTGCTCCCTCGTTTTCTCCTGGATCTGAACAAGATCATAAATAACAGTGAAAGAAAAGAAGCAATTGTTTCCATATAGAGTGACTCAAAATTTTCCCTTTGATGGATTTTTGTGAAGAAGGTGTTGTAGGAGAAAAGAAATTCTGATATGAGATTTAAGTCTTCATTTGATGGAGAGTGGATATTTCCCCTCTTTTTTGGAAATTTTGACTTAAAAAGGAGAAAGTGGTATATTAGTCCAAAGTAATCCACACATTATTTGAGCCACTGAGGAAAGCTGGAAGCTCTTAAAAACTCACATGACTGAGGCTCTAATGTAGCAGTTAATGAAAAGCTATAGAGAACGCCACTGTTTACTAACAGTCATTTAGTTGGCTCCATTCATACTTTACAGAAAAATAATTGTGATGGAAATTATACCATACATCTGAACATTTTTCCTTGTCGGTCAGTAGCCTGTTAGTTTGATTATTTGTTATTTTTGCCACTAGTTATGTCTTGTGTGTCTGCTCAGCACGCAGTACTAGTTTGATCTGTAGGAACTACCACAGCATAAATGCCAACCATAAAGAAGAATCTTTGAAATGGACAATTAGGAAGTAATCTGTCCTTGAGGAAATTAGCTCCCTAATTCTCTATTAGTGGTAGGTGCTACCAACTGATCTAGAAATGTTTTCACTCCTTCAGCCTAAGCAAATCACTTTCCCATTCTACAGGCTTTCCACTGTGTTTGAAGCTAACATTATAAAATATAGCTGTTCTGGAAACAGAAGGCCTGTAAAATATAATGTGAAATTAGAATTTTACTGTATTTTTTGTATAACATTTTGCAAAATTATATTAGTACATCCTCTGTAAAATATTTTATACCACTGAATTTTCTTCCCACAGAAAGGAAACCACATTTCACACTCTGCAGCTTTCTCAAATAATTGTTATGGAAGTGAATTGTGAACTCTTTCTAAAATTCTTCAGAAAGTTTAACTAAAGACCTTCTCACAAAACACTTAAAGTACTGGAAATATTTCTGCATTAAGTGCTAAATATTCACTTCAGAAGTCTCTCCTGTGGAGAAAAACTTCAGTTGCCACTTTTCTCAAAGGAAATGGATTCTTCCAGCATTGACTTGAAGCAGAGGGAAAAAAGTAATTCCCCCATCCTTTCCAGATAATTTAACTAAGGAATGGCTCATTTTCCAGTCCTACAGTTCTTTATAAAGCGCATACATTTATCAGGTTTTATCAAGCATAATTCTGCTATGGACCTGTAACTGCTGGATGTAGGTAGGCAAGTTTCGTATCCAAACATCTGTTACCTGAAAAAGGAAATGAGATGAAAATCATTATGGAGCTGCAAGGAACAATGAACTTGCTTAAAAAGAGCACAGGGCATAGGTTTCTGTAACTTCCTCGTCTGCTGGCAGTACTAAACCTAAGCTGCTCCTTATGGGAATACCAGCACTTTGAAGCTTGTGCCTCTATCATTGCAGGAGAACTAACTCAAGGCCCAACCTCTGTGCCAAGCAGAAAAAAAAAACCAAAAGATCTTTGTCACATGTTTTATACATCATATCATACTTTAAAAAGTATTTAAAAAGTGTTTTAAAAGACTTTGACTTATTATGTAAGAAAAAGGTTACCTGGATTTAAATTTTCATGAGTAACTGCAAGACATATATTCTGAAGATCTCACATGTTTACCTGTAGACATCACATGACAGAAACGTGCTAAGAGTTATAAAGCAACTGATGGGAGAACCTTTAGGAATGCATAGAAAAGCACAGGGACACTGGCATACATTGTTAGTCCTCGTTGACTGTATAATACTGCTACAGAGCTACTGTGAATGCTGTGTCAGCTTGTGCTGCTTCACCTTAACAAATTGTTTGAAACCTTGTGTATAATTAAGCTGTATTTTCATTTTAGCACCCTAGTGTCATGTACCAACCTATTATGCTTTAGGTTTGCAATAAAATATACAAACCTATTATGCATAGTTTGAAGTAGAAAGTAGGAATATAATATTACTACCTTTCTCTCTGTTTGCTACTTATTTAGATGCTAAACTGCTCTGACAGGCATTTGTTTTGCTGTGTAAAGTATCTACTGTCTCAGGGTATTAAATCCATAGAAGACTAATGAATAAATAATAGTAATACATACACTCACTTTCACAATACATTCACTTTCATTTGCCATGAGTTTATAAAGTTTATTCACAGTAAATATAAAGTTTCAATCTAGTTTAAGAGGTATACCATGATGAGATACCAAGTAATACCATTTCCGTCACATGTATATAAACATTAAATTCTTGTTGCATTGAAGATGAATTCCAAAAGCTTATCTTGCCTATCATGTGCCCATGGTTGACCTACAAGAATCCAGTGACTAATGTAGGAGCTCTCAGATTTGGAACATGGTAAATTTTTCATCACTTAATACTTCTGTTAGAAGAGGGTTTATTTCAAAAAAGACAAGAGAAATGTAAATAAAATTCTTGACTAAATTCAGAAATCATCATGTCCTGCTAGTGTTTTGCGCTTATTCCCTGACCTAGGTGTCAATATCCTAACTCATCTTTGTAGTCCTTGGATAGTGCAGCAGCTCAGCTTTAGAAGAGGAGATCAAGACCTTGTTGGAGATGCCAACATTTGTCCCTGCTATGAAAGTAACATCATCTGGCAATTGCAGGAAGTTGGAAGCTGCCCTGGTTCATCCTATAGTACCAGTGGCTTTTCCATGCCCTCCCCTTAGGAAAAAGGGAGGCAGTTTTGATATACATTGCTTTTTCTAATAGTTTGAAGCCTCCAAAAGACGTGAAAACTCTGTCTGAGAAATAATCCTAATGAAACCTATGACTTTAAATGCCATGTCTGTAAGTCGTGACATACCTAAAGTGTTCTTGTAACTTATATCAAACTCAGGAATAAAGCAATGGTAATACAATTCAAACAAAGCAAATATTTGCAGCTATAAGCAAAAGAAGTTGTATTAAATTTCAGGCATCTCATACCTAATCTGCTTCTTCTGGGCAATTAACATGTCAGGGTTTTTCAAAGAATATACTTCTATTTACACCCATTTCAAAGACCGATTTCTTGTTATTTTTTTTCCCTTGGGGTTGCTCCCACTGGCTATTGAAAGTTGGACCATAGGAAGTGCGGAGGTCTTCTCCATCTCTTTTCACTGTATGGCTACCCACGCCTACAACAAGACTAAAATGTAATTTTGTCAATAACACTGTAATGAGTCAAATATGCCTATGTAAAAAAGAGTCACTGTAAAAAAACAACTTTCAAATACACTTTCAAAGTTCTCCTGTCTGCACTAGTTATCAGAACAATTTCACAGTTTTAGCTGTCTGATGGCTCTAGCAGGCCTGTAGTTATCAATTTAAATTTTTGGAGCATTTCTAAAAGAGGGACTTATGGAGCTATTACTTTAATACTACCCAATAAAAACGGAAGCCTAAAAATGTAAAATGCTAAGATAAGTACAACTTTCACTGAGCCTCTTAAATTGTGAGTGTAGTGGCAGATAATATTTCATACTGTCACGCTGTAGTGCAATTGATGCTGATAAAACTGGTTTAGGAAAGCAAATTAAAGAAGTCAAAAGGAACTGAGAAAATACATCTAAGGAGATGGGAGTTCTTCTAATTGCATGAAATCTTCTCTTTCAGAAGCTGCTGTTATTGACAGCTTTGCCAGTCATTCCCTCAGCTGTACATTGGAAAAAAACCTTTGCAAACCTGAGGCAAATCAGCTTTGATCTCTGAGAGACCTGTAATGTAGGCTGGATGCAAGGGGAGAGGAAGAGCCATGGGTGGAGCATGGTGGGCAGTACTTTCCTGCAAAAGCAGTGTAGCAATGTAACTGCTAAGCACAGAGCAAGTTTTCATGGATGAAGTGATGTCTTGTACCTGCAGTGTTTAATGTATAAACAGCAGGTTTTTTACATTACAGGAGTCTTAGAGGTTTTCCCAAGAGTTGTTTACAATGGTAAGCGTAAAAACCCTTTATTGGCTGTTCACCTGCCATCAGCACCATCATATGTACTTTTCCTGGTAAATATTAGAAGACATACCAGTATCAGACCTTGTGGAAGCTTTTTACACTAGGATTTCTAAATACTGACATATTTTAGTTTTACCGGTCTGGATTTTTTTTTCCATCTTTCCATGTTTTCTCAGAAGTGTTTTTCTTCAGTACAGACTTTTTAAGCTTGTAGGAATGAGAAAATATCAAATATGAACTTCAGTGATTGGTTAACTAGGGGCCTGAAACTCATGGAAAATACTTAAGTTCAGAGAAGGTACTGTTTCAGATAAATGGCATGGCATTGCCCAAAAAGTGAGAATGATTGATTGAAATATGCCATCTGCTACATTGGACATATGAATGAAAAAGTTATAAAAAATAAAGCTGTGAGTTATAGAACAGTGAGTCCTAAGAGCCAGGGAATTAAATACAGAATCTTAATCCTGAACTAAAGAAAAATAACATTTAGCTTTATGCCCTTTCTCCACCTTTGCTTCAGTTCCTTTTGTTTTCTTTCCGCAGGATACACCAGCTTGAAGTGTTCCCGTAGAATCATACCAACGACTTGATTCAGAGGCCTTTTAATACTGTTTCTGCTGCTGAGAAGAATTCACCTTAAACCACTCTCACTGTTACACAATTAGTTAGATTTTTTTAGTCTTTCTTTAATTGTTGTGGGATCTCATATGGCCACTGGAGTTAAATAGCTGATTTTTCTACTTTAGCCTAGGCTTTGGGCTCCCAGTACATTGTGCAGAAATTATAATTGCAAAATGTGTCCAGGTGGGTTCTTTTACAGCTCTAACCAATAGAAAATATAATTTCATGTAACTTCCTAAAACAAATTGTTGTTTAAAATTAGCAATGTCTATACTGAGAAACAAGTGAAAATGAAATTTAAAATCATCCGTGCATTTATTTAAGTTACTTACGTGGCTAGTTAAGCCCCTTCTGTCCCAGACCCTAACTTGTAGAATTTGATTGTTAGTCTCTTTCTTCTCCATGGCATTCTTTCCTTGATGTTTCCCTTCAACAACATGATGTCAGCAAGAAAGTATATGATACATTAAACTTTTCTGGAGTTGTGACCTCTGAATCAATCTGGGAGGCCGAAGCACTCCTGGGAACTATCAACCATGCCCAAGGAGAGACATAACCCAACTATCACCTGCTCAAGAAAAATTCTGTATTTTCTAGGAGTAGTTTCAGGACTTTTATTCCATCTTGTTTATGAGTAGGGGATTGATTCACTAAGCTTTTCTATGAAAAATCAATTTGATTTATAATACTTTCCACATATTGCATTCCAATATTTTTAGAGGAAAGCTTCATGAGTCTCTGATGCATTATTTGCTGTCTTATTATCTTCTTAATATTATTACTACAGCAGTTTCAGCAGCAAGAGTTCATAGGAAATTCCCTATCAGCTACTTTTAAAGTATAAGAAGAACAAACTAATGGTTGGAGGCAAATTGGGCTAAAATCTTTCACGTCTGAGACACTGAGTCAAAGGCAAAATACAAGAAACTGCTGTTCCTCAGAGGGGCAGCCAAGGACTAGGAAGGTTAGAGGTGTGTGAAAAAGTTTAACTACTTGATTCTATGCCTGAACTCCCTTAAAAGCTCTTATCTCAACAGTACAGATGTATTATTAAAGCTTGTTGCTGTGTTTGATCAAATACTAGTATTTATGGCCTTTTCACAGTTCTTATATTGCCCCAAGCTCTTCCCTACTCTCCTTCCAGATATCTTGTTCGCAGTCTAGTCTGAACTTGGCTGGCTGCTCAGGGGCTGTGAGTACAAGGTGAAGTTAAGCCAGCATGCAGTCAAGTTCCAGAAACACCCTGTTCTGTGTTTTTAAGTGGTGTTTTGCAACTTGGCTGATTTGACTCAAGGAATTAACGTGCATGCTAAAGAGAACTTGAGCTAATGCTGCAGGGAAGATACGTGCTAAGTAGACTTTTTGAAATTAGATGTGCTAGTCTGTAAAAAGAACAAAAATGTTGCTGAAGATGAGCCAAAGGAGCCATGGTTACCTCTGCACCTGCAAAGATTGTGGGCAGCTGAATAGACACAGCACTGCTAGAGTTTAATTTTGAAGTCACTCTGTCACATAAACTACCCGCCAAAAACGTAGTGACATGCTCTGCATGAATCTCATCAGCAGAGAGGCAGTCAATACAAATAGACTCAACAAAAGGCATAGAATTGACCTTCAGTAGAAATAAATTGTGTGTGATGTCCATGGATGCATGCATGTGATCAAACACACAGACATAAACTTACCAATTGCACAGTGTATATATTTTCTGCGTAACCCTCTTCAGCTGAAGAATTTAGCTTTCCTCACTGTAAAGACACACTGAACTGACACAGTGTGCAGGTGTTTTGTTTCACTAGGGTAATTAGCCTTATTGGTGATACTGATGAGCTTTAAAGGAGCATATGGAAGTGAGCAGGGGGGAGAATTTTTTAGGAAAGGTTCCATGCTGGCTAAGAGGTGTGGCAAATGGGATTTTTGAATTCTAAGAACCATCCATCTGATTCATTCCTTCCTGTTCAGGAGATATACCCAGCATTGTAAGAGTCTCCAGATGCTTATCAGTTCCAGGCTCTGATATTTTTGCTGCAACGACTTCTCTGGCAGTCTATTTTATTCTCTAATAACTCTGTGAACTGAAAGGGCACTTGCTGATCTTCAGTACCTAAGAGGCATGGACAAACAAGTTCAGTTAAGCAAGAATTGGCCAGGAGCCTTGTTCATCTTTAGATGTCAAGGCAATATCTTTTGGGTTTGTAAAAGATTTAGGGAACTCTCACCTTCATCTATGTCACTTGTTCTTTGTGCCATTCCTGTTGGGGTGTGCAGATGAATAGGCTCCCTATTGTTCATGGCATACATAACATTTATTGTAAGGTAGGAATATGTTCTTGATGTGAAGATCACTGGAAGAGACTCTCAGTTCTTTGCTTCTGTCTCTGCAGTGTTAGACTTTTCTAAAACTGTGTTGATTAGAGTAATATGAACTTCTGTGATCTGATAGTACATAAGATGGCAGCAACACAAACTATTCCCATAGAGACAAGTTCCAAGAAGGCCAAGAGAACTACTAATATTAAATAATTTCATTGCATTGCATCTCTCTTTCTAGGACTGATTTATTATATCTATAAAAGTATTATGATCTTTCCTCCCATTATTTCAAAGCAAAATGCTTAGAGGGCTAATAAAATCAGTATTTAGCACACTTTTTATTTTGTATTTCAAAACTTCAAGCTTAGCATAAAAACATTACCTCCAGAGACTGAAAATAGCCTTACCCAGCAGCTTCAAATACAATTATCTGAGTCATTGTTTCTTTTATTCCTTGCAAAAAAACCAAACTAAGGTAAAACTCCTTTTGGCTGATAGACAAAAGGAAATTACAGCTGTCTGGAGTTCAAAAGAGTTGCAATAAAAGTTGAATTATGACAAAAGTATACTCTTTATTATTAAAATCTCAACAGTTCACGAATTAAACAACTTTCTTTGCATGTTTGATATTGCTTGTGTTTTCCTGAACACATGTATTTCTGCAATATAAGGTGCATTTCCCTATCTCTGCATACACAATTGTTTTATTTTCATCTCCTCTTACACTTACATTGTGACTTTTTGTTTCTTCATGGCTAGGCTTCGTGAACGAAGATTTGGGAAGGCTCTATCCACATTTGCTACAGGCACACTGGTGGCTTATGAGGCCAATACGTGACAGACATATCCGATTGCAAAAGGCACGACAGAAAGACTCCTTAGATGGTGTATTCTGCAAGACATGGTTCTTTCTGCGTTGTCTTTTCTCCTCGAGAGTGATCCTGCATGTGTTCTCAAAGGAGACAGCTGCGTTATAGATGGTGTGTCTCCAGGCCTCCCGATTTGAGGCCAGAGTAAACCAGTTATGGTGATCAATATGGCCAAGGCTGAGATGTTGTTTCAGGGAGTCCTTGTATCTTTTCCTTGGGGCTCCTCTCATACAGCAGCCAGTGGCAAGTTCACCATAGAGCAAGATCTTAGGGAGGCGGTGGTCCTTCATCCTGGAGACGTGCCCTGCCCAACACAGCTGTGTTCTCAGTAACATGGCCTCAATACTTGTGACTGCTGCTTGCTCTAGAACAGGTGTACTGGTCACAAAATCTGACCAGTGGATGTTTAGGATTGTACGGAGGCAGTGTTGATGGAAGCGTTCTAGGAGATGCAGGTGGTGGCGGTAGATGACCCATGATTCGGAACCATATAAGAGAGTAGACAGCACAATGGCTTTGTAAACACTGATCTTGGTGCTTTTCTTCGAGTGTTTATTACGCCATACTCTTTTTGTAAGACTATATCAATTTACAATAGATGAGAATTAGGTCCATTGAAATTACTCACTAGGGCAGTGGACAATATTAAATACAACTGTTCATGTATGCGTGTGTAGTCACATCATTTGTTAGTAATTTGCTGAACGTATTGTGGAAAAACATTACTCCATAAGCAGAATATACTTTATTGACTACCCTGGGTAAAATGTAGATAAAAAATGTTTAAGAAACTACATACAAAGAATGAAGCAAGGATCTGCTGATAATACTACAATATTTATTTTTAATTGAACAAGTGCACTATAGTTTCACTTTTGAATAGGATCTCAGGATTAACAAGTTGTTGTTCACATTTCATGCAAGGATATGTTCGCAACTGTGTTCATTCCAAAACTTTTTTTGTGTTTTATATTATTCATTCTGGCCTGTAGAACAAGTGAATTAAGGGGATCTAATTTGCTTTACTTTGAATTTAGTTCTTTATCACATTTTCAGCAGTTTTTAAATGGTGGAGGCTGCCCAAGCCCCTGGTTGTGGTGCAGCTGCTCCAGCAATTGCTGTGCCCTTGTGGGGCTAAGGGCTGTGGAAACCACGATGCCAGATCAAGCCAGTAAACCAGCAAACTCAGTGTGCACTCTTCCACCTATCAGTACTGGATTTTACAAGAGAATTTTCAAATTATTTCAGCCAACAGCTGTTTAACTATCTGCTCAGAGGCTAAATAGCTCTTGCCACTTCAATATCTGCATGTACCTTGATGTGTGAGGAACTGAAACGTAAAATTTTGAACTTAGAGCTCATCATGTTTTAATTAGCCATAAGAGCACACTCTGTGCTTCAGATTCAAATACATGTTGTGCTAATTGGTTCCTCACAGCAGGAAAACAATATTTAGCTTAAAGTATGTCCACTAAAATGTTGCTATCTTTTGATTCTATTGGCATTCCCTTCATCCTTTTGTAGTGTTGTAAGAGTATTGTATCATGCTGTGCTGACTACCCTAAGTGTAGTCTCTGCGCCAGTTATATGTATCACCTTCTCTAAGATTGTCTTTTCCTTGACTATTTGTCTTTCCCCTGAAGTAATGGTCCCAATCTTTGGAGTTTTTCTTGAAAAACTCCCACAGCAAACATCTGTTTTCACCCTCATCACATACCTCTGAGCTCCTGGGTTTCTGCCGCATACTTCCAGGTGTGGGCTGATCAAAACCAAATACAGAGTGCAAGATGAGAACATTACTGATTCATGACTTTACTCCTTCCCATTCATGTATCTTACTGTACTCTTAGCTAAAGAACAATAATAATAACAAAATATTTTCTGCCCTTTGGCATAATTCAAAGCATACTAAATTTTTAAGTGGTCTCCCCTCTCTACTTTCTTCCCACCAAACCTTTACATTTTAAAAGAAAATGTTTCATGTTTTCATCAAAGAAACTAATGTTTAATTTTTTTTTTTTACTTTCAGCACCTTTCTGGAGATCATTCTGGTTAAAATAAATTGCCTTAGTTTGAATTTAATATTGTTGTTTAGAGACTAATCTAATACTTGACTCTCTATTTGAATGTGTATTTTACAAATATATAATTTAAAACTGTATAAAATTGTTTATTTTAAAATTTCTTTGTCTCTTTCTCACAGGAAATCCTGTTTTGATGGAGTTTTTCAATAACTTCATTTATTTTTTTCCTGGTCTTTGTTTGGTTTTGTTAAATTTCCAATCCATAATAAATCTTTGCATTTCACCCTTTTGGCTTTGTATTCTAGGCATAGAAGAAAACAGACTTTTTTATCATATTCATAGGAGGTTTTTGACAAAAATTGGTCTTGAGGAAGAAAAATTAGGTATGTTGCAAAATTAGACGTTGTTAGCTCACTTTCATCTCACTTTAATGGGAATTAAATAACAGGGGATACCAGTATACACTTAATCCTGAAACATTGTCTTGAAACCCTCATCGTTTCAGTGATCTTATCCCATATTCTTCTACACAACTCAGTGCTAGAAATAACTTCTTAGTCTCATTGATACCAATCAATCTTTGATAGAGAATAAACAATGTTGGTAAGCAAACACACATATATGAGGAACTTAGCTTTGGGGAATGTTGTGAAAAAATATGACTTTGATTTAACTGCCTTACTCCTTTATTCATGTGCTAGAATATAGATATCAACATCCAAGAAGTTTCTTTACTATTAGGGGTTGTCAAAGCTTATATCCTTCCCTAAAGAAAGACAAAACAGCTATAATTTATTTGACTAACTATACAGACTTTTTTATTATTTAAAAAAATTAATTCTTGATCCCAGCAACAAAAAGTTGCTTTTTATGAAAGATGAGACTTGATTAGTTTTATCTGAGCACACACGACAGTGTAATTATTAGATAAAACAGTTCTTACTATGACAATTTCCAGCAGACTGCAACCCTAAGCCATCTTCTCTCAACTCATCCTTTAGAATATTTCTAGCAAGCTAATAGCCTGGTCTGCCCAGCCCAGTGATGACACTTCATAAACGTGTAAATTTTGAACAGTTTCTGCATGGAATATTGTTTAGATACAGAGACATACTTGGGATTTTAAAACCATTTGCTGTTTCTCAGCATCTTCTTCTCTCATTACTCTGAAACTATGCCTGCAGGCATGCGTGCATTTCAGCTAGATCTCTGCCCTTGGGACCATGATCACTGGTCTCAAGTCCTAGTCTTCAGAGAAGTGGGAAAGCTTGGTCCAGAGGGAGCAGTCCCCCGAAGCAGCTGACAAGACCCTAGGGCTACTCCAGCACCTTTGATGTTGTGAGCCCAACAACTTCAGCCTTCTTCACATGATCTTCAGTGCTTTAATGACACCAAGCAAAAAGTCCAGCTCATCTTAGACAGTGTTAAATTTTATGCATGGCACCATGTTTGGCCATCTGTAGCTTTCCAGTCCAAATGCCCAGATAACTGCAGTTCATCTCAGTTGACTGCTAGCCACCATCAGCATTCAGCCCAAAATTCAGACTTACGCCTTCTGGATATGGAGCAAATTGCTTGAACTTCTGTGCCACTAGGTACCTACACAGCAATGTAGAAATAAAACAATAGTACACAAAGGGGAGTATTTCTTTCAGAATATATTGCCTAAGTCATCATTTGATTTGATAGAATAAATAATGTTGGGATAAACAAAAAAAGTGGAAGAATGAGTGTGTCAGGGATACAGAATGCTGGAGACAGAAATTTTCCATGAACACAACTCATCAAATACAGAGAGATGTTGTAAAAGGTTTCCTGCCCAAACTAGGGAAACTGCAGTAGGCAGGCAGTGTTCAGCACACTGCCTGACAGAAATACATTACTATTTCCATGAGCATGTTTCTACTAAAGATTAAATGTAAGAGTTTCAAAACGTCATTAAATGCTAAGTTATTTTTTACTTTTAATGAGCTGTTGTAGCCTCAGAGCTGAGAGACTACATTCGTGCTAGACTTCCTCATTACATTTTCAGTAATAACTGATATTCCCAGTGCAATTTCCCAATGAAAACTGCTCCCAAGTCACTTGGTTCATGATGCTATTGTAAGAAGAAGGCATTAGAATGCATAAATCGTGTTTAATCATGGCTAAACCTAATGTTAGCACAACTGGGCTGGCAGCCACAACAGAAATGTCTGGATTTGAATTAAATATTTCAAGGGGCTCTATTTGGCATATATACCATGATAGTGACACACGTATTAAGTATCCAAATAGTTGGGGAAGAACAATGGTTATATTTGATTCCCTGACTCAGACATGGCTTTTTTTATATATACAAACAAGGGAATCTTTTAAAGAATTGTCACTCTAGAATTGCTGATTTTGTAACTAAGTTTTTACCTGAGGTCTGCATATTTCCAAAGCATGGCAACTGACCAGGAACTCCAAGTTTAATTGGAGAAATTAGTTGGTAGCCTTTCCTAGCAATGGTGAGGCTACTCAGGACTCAAATTTTATATTTAGGTATTTGGATTTAAGCAGTTTGAGTGACCTGTGCTTCTTACTATGATTGTGTATGGCCAGTCTTCGCAAACAAAGATTTGGGAAAGGTCTTTACCCTTCGAACCTGTGCAGTGGATTTTTTAGGTGAGACACAGTGTGCGCTGAGCTGAACCCACCCTTTAATCCTAAGGTTCATCTACAGGGGCCAAGTGAGCTTGGACAGTGGCAGTGAGGTCCTCAGGACGTAGGTTTGTTTAGAGTGACCTTCTCTTAGATGGATGGCCTTAAAGGGCTGACGAGCTCCATCTGCCCGGGGGGGTTTCCCTGACCGGGAATCGAACCCAGGCCGCAGTGGTGAGAGTGCCGCATCCTAACCACTAGACCACCAGGGGTCCCCTGTTACTATGATTAATAAGCTATGAATGCACTTCAGATCACTAAAAAATTAGACCCTTTCTGTTTGGAAAAAGCCAAGATCTACTAGGCATAGAAACAATAGCTTGAATAAAACAAAAGGGAAGCTAAATTGTGCCTTTCATATTAAGAGTTTTGAACATGATGATGAAAAAGCTTTGTGCTAGCGAGCAGGGCAAACTCAGGAAAATCAGAAGAATTGGGTAAAACCAGAAAGCCTTTATTAGCTCTTGGGAAATTCCTGCTTTGGTTTAATGGCTGAGCACTCTTAGGGGAATACAAATATTGATCCTTTTTCTAGTGTCTGCAGTGTCCTCTACTGTAATTAGTTCCATTTATATCTAACAGACCCTGAAAGGCAGATCCAAAATGGAGCTCAGTCTCGTATCTGAGCCATGCTATATGCCATTGGAAAACAAAACAAACCCAAACCATGAAAAAATTTAGCTCAAATGAACAGCTCTCTTGTGGTTGTCAAAAGTCTGTCATTGCAGAAATCATCTTTTTGTTTAATATAATGTAATTTTTTACATATAAGCGAAACCTCTGAACAGCATTGTTTTTAGCAGAGAACAGACACTGATTATGAGGTAAAAAATTATGTGAGCACCCAAAACGTTGATTCATTGCTTAAACTGTCTTTTTAAACTGCTTATGAAAGTAGTGGGTAGTCTGTGGCCAGATGTCGCAAATGGCCCATCAGAGTTAAGGAGGGCACTTTCCTTGCTCTGAGCTTTCTTAGATCTTCTTAATACTACAAAAATTTAAAAGCTGTTTCTTAAGAAAGCCCCAAGTACCTGAAGTGATTACCACAGTTGTACCTGTGTGATGATTTGGCAGATCAGTCTACACATAATCCAGGATTTTGGCTGATACTACAAATCAATGCAAAAAAACTATAATGAACGTTCTTAACAGATACAAATTCACAACTTTGTATTACAGATACAAATTCTTTGACAACTTTTGGGTTAAAAATCAGTTGTAAAGCCTCAGTAACTGAAGAAAAACACATCAGGCAAACTGACACCTACAAAAAGATTTCTTGAAAAGCCTTTTTGCAGGGTGTGGCATCTTGGGAGTGGCACATTCCCAGACACAGCAAAATGAAGCCATATGTGAGGTAGGTGAAATGTAAACCTGGAAAGACACAGTGTCAGCTCTGAGGCAGAGAAAGAATTGGGTGGTTATGCTTTCAGCGGGAAATCTGAAGCTTGGATTTACATTTAGGGAGAAGTAAAGTTAGACTACATAGCTGACCTAAGAAGTCTTGCAGTTTTGAAGGGAAGTTCTGAGACTCAGGAGAAAGACCCTTGGAGCTGTAGACCCAAAAGAGTACTCTGGTGCAAGGGGAGGATGGCCTCTGGGAAGTTGTGGATAGGGGCATGTTTAGTGGCTATGTGTTTAAGAAGCAGGAAGGCCCAGCTCAACCTGCAAGAAGTTTGCACAATTACTTTCATTGATATGCCAGTGAAAAAATTGGATGGGAGAGTCTGAATACCCAAGCCTGGTATTCTGCTAGTTCCTTTAGCATCCGGGGAATATTGAAAGGAAAATCTGTCAGTTTTGTGCTAGTTTCTAAAGCTGCTAGGTGGGACTGCTGGTGCCAACTGGGGAGAAAAGGGTTCTGAGAGAGACCAAGTTTCCTTGAGTACCCTGCAGTTTGGGAGTCAGGCACAGGCAGGGGGGTTGAGTTATGGGGGAGCCAGTCAGCAGTATCACACTCTGGGCTGGAGGATGACATCCATCCTGTTGGGATTGTGGGGACCTGACACAGGAGAAATTCTAGAGAAATAGGCCCACAAACATAACAGTGAGTGTTGAAGATACAGCCATGGTTTAAGCAGCACCAGCTGCGTGAATGGCCACCAGCCACATGTAAATGCAACACCTAGGATGGCTTCAGCCATTGCCCTTACATCCATGGGAAAGATGTTCAAATGCACAGCTGAGAGGGCAGCTACAGCATACTGCAAGAGCAGGTAAATGTAGAAGTAACCATATGGCAACTGTCTCTATACAAGTCACATTTTCTACACTGCTGGAGATTTTAGATTTGAGACTCCCACTGACTCTAAAAGAGAAATAAATGGACCTTGCTCTGTTTTTTACAAACACTGCATTTTCCACAGCCATTTCACTCAACAGGCCAGTGGCGTCCCTCAGGTTTGTATTTCTTACAGAGACACGTGATTTTCCACAAACAGGGCTGTGAGATATGAATGGGTATAAAGTGGACCCTTGCCTTTTGCAGCAACAAGTGTCAACATGGAGGTCTAGTTGATGGCCCCTTATTAGGTCCTCAAATAGTTTTAATGAGCATAATTAGATCCTATAATTTATAAGAGCTGCTGAACTGTTCAAGTTTGTATAAAGTAGAAACACTGAGTTCTGTGGTGTTTGTAGTGAGTAGCATCCTAGGAAAAATATTGTTTGAAGTAATTTGCAGGGTGGCCTGTTGTGCTTAGAGGAGAGTGTGAGGAACTGAATATTCCTGGTTTGGAGAAATGAGCAATAATATTCATTTCAGTACACTCCTGAAAGGGCTATGATAATTTAGAACAAGGTTTTCTTTAAGTGTTTTATTTTCCAGTGTCTTGCTAGTCACCATGCTGATATTCAGCAGGATAGAAATTATCAAACAGAAAATACTAACCTACAAGTATAGCCCCAGACATAGCCCCATCCACTTCTGGGATGCCTGGGCACCAGGATCCACTTGAAGCTTGAATGAAAGCAATAGTTTGTATTTGGTGTATACATACTAAGTTAGCTGATTTAATATTTTACACCTTGCAGTTTACCTGGCAAATTTGGTATCTTTTTTTTCTCACCTAATATTTGTGGAAAGATTGTAATTCCTCAGAGTATGTCTTACTCAGATGATCATGTACACTTTCTGCATACAGCCCAGCAGACATGACCAGAGTGGTTTTGATCAATTCTGTACAGCAAGATGAGAGACTACTGCTATATAATTGCTGCTCCCCAAGGCTCATATTCAGATCCCAGCAGTTCTCTTCCCAGTTTATTGAGCTGTAGTTAAAACAAAAGGGGACACTGATCTTGCAGTGAGCACTCATGGGAAAAACTTTGAGTGTTTTAAAAATATGGATGGCAATAAATTGGTTAGAATAAACTAGCATTGAAAATCAATGCAAAGATGATGTCAACACAACAGAGGGAACTCACCACAGTCACTGTGTGTGTGTTCACACTAATTTGTCCCATTGCATCCACACAGGTTCAGTCAAGGACCTTTTAGCTGACACCCAGGTTTTATATTTAGCATTTGAGTGGAAGACCTGCCCTTCCCTGAAATACCTTTCCTATTTCACATGTTTTTATTTTAGAAGGTACCTTCTCTTTGTTGGCTGAATGATAGACTTCTTTCTTAAGAAAAAAGTGGTGCTGTAAAGGAGCAGAATGTGTCTGCAACTGTATTGATGCTTGAGAAAACATGGACAACATACACTTGATAACACAACAACTTATTTTTAATAAGGCTGACATATGTGAGGATTCTCAGGAGAACAACAAGGGGATTTTTTTTTCTTCAGGAATTCAGAAATGAAACTGAAAGGGCAGAGTACTTAGTAACACATTCTGTTGAGCAAAATGCCTTTGAGTGTTGACAGATTGTCAGTACTAAGTTTTGCAACATTTGACTGAATTCTGTAGTGAGTTTATTCAAGTGATTTAGTGCAGTGCAAGCAAGTGCAATATGTGTTCCACCCATTCTGATTAAAACAAGGCAGAGCACTGGAAAAATGCCAGGAAAAAAAAATTTAGTAATCTTTTCCTATCTTTTTAGAAAGTTTCTACAAATACTTGCCTGTGTCATGAATGATGGGACATGCTGAGAACAAAAAAGAAATTAGTAATTGAGCAGGCAGCGTAAAAACCTCTCATTTGTATTTAGGATTTCACAGTATGAATATGTAGGAATGGCTGCTGACAAACAGTTCTCTTGGGGACTAGATACAGCATTGTTGTATTAGGTCAGCTAAGCAGGGTGATGGTTGTATGTCCATGTAAGGGTCTAACAGGGCAAGCAATGGCAATGCTCTCCTTTGCCAAAAGAAGTCGGCTAACTTTAGCAAAGATTGCAGTGTAACAGCATGAAAAATGCCCTCCAGCTGCACTAGTAAATAACAAAATGGAAAATGAAACCCTGTTAACAGCAACCTGATTCTGTTTCAGCTAACCAGATGATTTACTGGGTAGAGGTTAGAGGCTTTGTCAGTAGTTCAGTTAACAGACCTGATGCATGAGCATCCACTCAAATCACCAAGGTTAAAGTGGGCCTGTTGCAAAGAATGAGTGGTTAAGAGACAATGTTCAGGCTGCAGCTATGTGACAAGTGGCTTCTTAGAGCTAAATCACATACTATTAGTGCTGACCTACAATCTTTTGCCTTGTCAGCTGCTGGCAGAGTATCTTGATCTTGTTCTACCTATCCCTGACAAACACCCTAGCTTCCTACCCTTATTTTCCTTTGGCAACCCCTATAAACTTTGATACGTCAATGGAATATTTTTCATTGTCTGCTTATGAGAGATGAAAGCAGGTTTTTAGCTGAGCAAACAGTGCCCCACTTTGTTCTAAAGATTTCTCTACATCAATGCTCTTGCCATTCTGACAAGAAGTATCATCCAGTAAGGATTTTGACACATATCACACTCTGTATATGTCTGGATGTTATTCACTTAAGATGTCCAAAAACCTATTGAAAGGATCTTTTTATTAAGTGTAGAAAATAATGTCTTTCTGCAATATTACTGTAGGTTGCAATACAAACAGGGTTTGGATTTGTTTTTATTGTTGTTTTACACTGCCACTGGTTGGAGGGAAGATTTTATGAAACTGTCACCATCCAAAATTGTCAGGGGAGCTAGGTTCAGGATATAATAGCACATGTATATTCAAGCAGAATGCTTCAGAGGCAGGATAGCTGGCTTGTGCAACATACTACAAAACTCAGCTGCTAAACCTGTCTTGATGACCCAGGCAAAGCTATGGTTTTGTGGGGGAAATGTGAAAGTGGAAAATACTTAGCACTGGGGCCCACATAGCACATGTTCAGATTAGAGCTGAACCCAAGATAAAAAGCCCTGATGAGAAGCAGACCTATTTTTTGGGCTACAACACTGTATTGATGCAGTTGTAGTGTTTTACTAAACCAGTACCACTACTGGGTCATTGGGATCATTGGCACATTAATTCACCAGCAAGTGCACAGAGCTGTCCTGAGTTTATTTACATAGTATACACCTGCCAGAGTGGCTTTTGAATAACACTTCAAGGTGTAGTCAGGTGCCTATTTCTGCATGTGTAAGACAGTAAGCCTATTCATAGCACATTGGTCTGTTTGGTCTGTCTGGGATAGGTCTCCTATCTTCCTTGAAGACTTCCCTGTAACAGGAGTAACAAACAGTGACATAGCGGTGTGTTTGTTTTGCAGACAACATTTTGAACAAGCTTACAGCACAGGAGAGTTTGACCTGCTCATTTGTCTAGCTGTGCAAACGATGAGGTTTATCTAATATCCTTCCTTTGACATCCCTTTACTGCCTGACCTAGGCAAATCACCAGATCTTCCACTGATGAGTTTATCCTACCACTTTTTGACACCTGAGATTCAGTGAAGAGCTCTTCAGAAGTAAAAACACTTACTAGTATTAACTGGAGTATATACACCAATGAGAAATGTATATAATGACTTAGCTATGGCTAGATTCCATAATCTTTATTCATCCTAATTAGCCTCTAAATTAGAATGGTCCATTGATTATAGTAGTCCAAAAGACTGATAGAACATGTTCATTTATGTTGGAAATAGGCATTTTAAGAAAGCTAAGTGTTATTGTTAAAGACAATGAAGTTCACATCCCATGCCTCTTACTAGAAGCCTACAAATGCAGTAATGTTTATGCAATACTGTGTAAATTTTTATGCAGTAATGTGTAAATGCAAGAAAGGTGTTACTCGAGGTTAAAAATACCCTAAGTTTCTAAAACATAGGCACAATGTGGGTTTTCTGTCCCCTTTGCACATGAGAACTGGATGTTACATGCTACATTTTATTCTATATAGTGACTTTCCTTGTTTTTCTCCTTCTCACACGTAATATTCTATGTATTTTTTTTTTCTAAAATAGGTTGTTGGACTCCAGACGTAAAAATCTGTCAGCTCAGTTCAAGTCAGATAATGCCCTTGGCTACTTTTACTTTCCAGTATGTCACAAATGACCACTCATTTCTCGACAGAGGTGTCTGAGTCGGAGTACACCCAGCTTCCTGCTGGTAGCAATTAAGATTATCCACCACCCATGGGTAGATTTGAATTAAAGTATCAGCAGAAAAATGACTCTTGTAGCCAGCTAGGTCATGCATCAGTAGCAAGGTATAAGCAAAGGTGGCAGTAGAAGGTGAACTGGATGTTACAAAAGAGTGAAAGAGGAAAAAGGAAAAGAATTCTAACCCCAATGCCATGTGAATGATGGAGAAATATTGCCACTGACATAAGAACAGGCAGGGGGAAAAGTGACACAGATGGCAGCGATGGCTGTAACATCTGGTAAAAGAGATGGAAGGACAAAGTAAAGCACTGGGGATTCCAGCAGGGTAATTCTTAATTCTGAGAACAGCAAGGACCCTCAAATGAATGGTGAGAATATAATTTCCATCTGACACAGATTTCAAGACAGGGCATATCTAAAGGCCCTGTTCTACCCTTAGTTGATTTCAGTAAGTTTCATGAGTGAACATAATGGCAAATGGCCAAAAATGGTCATAAAAATACCTTTTTTTTCTGTTACAAATCAGTGTTAAGACATAGAAACAGAAGATGATCAGTTCCTTTTGGTCCAGCTCTTGAGGTATCTAAACTGATTTGTGATCCCTCAACTGATCATGCAGTACTTTGTCTGCAGAGGACAGAGATGAATAGGTTTCACCTCATGCTAAGGCCACAACACAGAATTGTATCATAGAATCATAGAATGGTTTGGGTTGAAAGGGAACTTAAAGATTGTTTAGTTCCAACTCCTTTGCCATACACAGGTACACTTTTCACAAGAAGAGTTGCTCAGAGTCCCATCCAACAATTTCACTTGCCTATTGCTGACATCCATAAACAAACATTGGTATTACAGCATGAGCTTATCCTATGGAAGAGCATGAGGACTGTGCTCTTGCCAATGGAAATTGATTATATTTCTACCTCTCCATAGCTGAGCATATTTTTCTTTATCTATTAGATAGTTCAGGGTCAAATTAAGAAGGAAAATATTTGTTCAAATTATTATTATCAAAGTAATTCTACTGGAAACTGCAGAGCCTTCAAAGCTGCCTATGGCAAAAAAAAAAGGTGAGGGAAATGTTATTAAAAGATGGCATGAACTTTTAAACTTGCACAGTATTTTATTGCCTTGTATATTCTTCCCCGGTGGAATTTGTACCTCTACGTAAACGTGTATGTTCCACAGAAATCATAACAAACAATCCTGTTTCAAGACTGATGATACTTCTAATTTTAGAGGGACCAAAACAAATGAAAAAAAAAATGGTCCAGGTAATACCTGGGCTAAACTTAAGATATTTGTTATGTATCTAACCAGCTGTACTTAAATGCACATTAAAAACCCCAAATGTATCACTGTGTGTCCTGTCTCCTCACGCTAGCCTTTTGGATGCTGTAATCCAAATACCCATATTCCCCCCAGTTGGGGGGAAGAGAGAAATGACACTAGAATGCCATTGATTCATCTTCTCTTTATGTTTACTATAAGATGAAACCTAGACATCAGGCTTTGGCTGGGTAGCTGGCATTTATGTGGCTAAAATTAAGTTCAGTAAATCTTGATAGTACTGATAGTACTGATGCAAAGTTTTGCACGACATGAATAGAAACACAGCAAATTAAGAAAAATATAGGTTTTGATGATTATTAGTACATTTAAAATGAGAAATTCTTCATTATATGTTTTTCTGCTTGCTAATATACTCTGCCACAGAACTTCTGCAGTGCTTGAAGTTCAACATCATGATTTTTGGACCCACTTTCATATTTGGAGAACTCATCTGTAATGTAAGAACAAGATGAAAACTATAGCAGTAAAAAATTATGCAAGATTTGGTTGGTAACACTTTTAGCTGGTCTCATATTTCATCATGCATTTTCCTTACCTGGACTTTCACATGGCTGAAAAAGAAATTAATTACATAATGATTTCATAAGGATCTGCCATGAAAAATTATAGATGCAAGATGACTATTTTATGGTTATTTATTAGTGTCACTCTAAGCTCTAAGCATAAAAAATGCTTAGTTTCTCTGTAATCTGTCTTCCCAATTATGCTCAAGAACACAGTGATCAAAAAGGTGTGCATAGCATGGCAATTACAGTTGTGATTTTCCAAGAAAAACTGCAAGACAGATTGGATAATCACTATGACTGAATTAAACTCTGGAAAAATGAGGAAAAAAACCCAACAAACAAATCCTAGATGAAACATGGCATTCCTACAATTCACCCCCATTGAAGTCCCCAGCTGATATGTATAATTGTGCCAGAGAACCACAGGCAGGGTGGCAAAGACTGAAGACATAACTAAACTCTGGAAAGGTTTCATTATACAGTCCATGGGGTATGCACCAAATCCTGTGTAGGTTAGTGAAAATTTAACTACTGAGGTCTGGTTTGCCATGGCTTTGTGCCTCATGAGACCCCACTGAGGTGGAAGGAACAAGGCCTGAGCTCCCTTCCTTGTCAAGTTCACCATAACAACAACATGTAGAGCTACCTCACAACTTCAAGAGTCAGGAGCCTGTGGTTCAGGACTACAGGAACCTACGGTGTCTCTCTCTCTCTCTGCATAGAATGCAGAAGCCTTATTTTATTAGAAAACCAGGCTACAAAGGTCTAAGCATCAGGCATACCCCATTATTTAAATTCAATGAGCTAAGCAATTCTCAGCAATGCTAGTATAAGAAGGATAATGAAGCTAAAGACAACTCAAAGCTGGGCATACTTTGAACCTCTCCACTAACCTCTAGAGTCTCCAACAGTTACAGGTTTTAAGACTCCAGTTTTAAGACTCATCACATGAACCTAATGCTGTCATCCTTTACCCAGAATGGCATCAGAAGAACAAAATAAATCTCACGTTAACTCCCTGCTTCCTACTTCATACTTCTGCTCTCCAATATTGTTCCGAGAAAGAGAGGTGCTAAAAATTTAGCATTTTTCTTGTGGAGGAGAGAAGCGACTTTTTCTATCAGGGTCTGAAACCAAATTTTATCCAGATTGTGTGACAATTTAGGAAGTGCTTGGCTATGAGTGAACGCTAAAAGAAGTCCTGTTACATGTTAATGGATAAATCTGTAGTATTAAATAACAATATGACCCAAATATGACCTTGAAGCATAACCTCAACAAATAATAAGATCTATAGTGAAACTGTAGTTAGAAGACAAAATAATTTCATTCAATGCAGAAAACAAAATGTAACAAAGCTAACTTCTTAACATAGATTTATAGTATAAATGTATCCTGCTGCTTGCTGAGTGAAATAAAAATTGCAAATGAGATCCAAAATTCCTCTACCCATATCCATTAGTAAACAGTATTGCTAAACAACCACATTTACAAGGAGGAAGAAGATTTCTGCTAATTTTGATATCTTGAGATATATGTTCCTTGTCAGGCAAAGCAGCCAATGTTATGATCTTTAGAAAAGTAATGGGCATGCTACTATTCCTATAAATGGAACACTGCAGATCTCATCTTGTTCCACCTGTGGGAAGTAGTGTTGTGAGTTAACAGGAGACAGATTATGAGCCAAACTGTTATCAGCTACATTAGCTCAATGCTACTGATTTCAATGAGGCTTAAGAGGTGTAAATGAGAACAGAACCTAAGAGTTCCTCATGTCAAATAGAACAAGATTGAAAAGTCCTTGAAAGTTTCTATCTTTTTCTCCTAGTACATTTTTTAAAGTGTATATATACAAGACTAGCTGTTCTTAAAGGCAGGAGAGTAGCTACTGTTATGAGATAATATCATCACAATCCTAAACAAGGATCATCATTTCCTAAACAAGGAAGTGGAGGTGAATGGCTGTAATTTGGGGCTAAAGGGTCCCTATTTAAGGCTTTACAGTTAAAAAGGGAAAAGATTCCCCATTAAAAAAAAGCAAAACAAAACAAAACAAAAACCCAACCCGCAACTTCCCCCCTCCTCATGAATTAAGTATAACATAGGGTTTTTCTCTGTGAGGTCTCTGTGGTGAAGTGAGATTTTTTTCCCCCCGCAGGAGAAGATGTTTCTTGCTTTTTCCAAGGAAACAACTTCTGGAAGAAGATAAAACTTCTTCCTCCAAGTGGGATATAGAAGCTGAATGTCAAAGGGTAAATTCCATGAGAGATGACAAGTGCTGATGGACTTGAATTTGCACAATCAGCAACATTCAGTCTCTCCAGGGGAGGTAACATGGGGAGTCAAGGCAAAGAGGGAGAGAAAATGAGTTCAGGCTGTCATCTCAGGAGGAAATCTTGGTAAAAATATGTTCAGAATTAGGAGTTTGCGAATGAAATGAGCTGAAATGCCTTAAAATGTTCATTTGGTGCATTTGTTAATAAAATGGAACAGTCTCTTCAAGTTCTTGTTTTGCAAAAAGAGGAACTGGGTGTGGTGGGTTATAACTCAGGAAGAGTTATTCTCTACCCATTTTTTTCTTTCTTTGTTTGGAAATACAGGCCTTAAGGAATGTCAGAAAAAAAATAGCAAAGTAGGATATGATTTTTCACAGGGTTAAGTACCTACTTGAAAATGCAGAAACACACAGCTGGCTATTATATCTCCCATGCTATATGAATTACATGAGAAGAGAATCTGCTTGTTTCATGTGATTATGAGGTTTAAGAACAGTCCCTGAATGTATTTTGAACTAAAGGTATCTGTACATGATAGAAATACCTTCAAGAAGAGGTGGTAATGAATTCCAAGCATGATTATGAACCAATGCACATTATAGCACAGTGAAAGAAGGAAGTTGTTTTAGCTCCCTGAGGAGAGCAGTTGTGGGGTCTCCTTTAGAAACGTGTCCTGGTCCCCTCAAATTAGTCTAAAATACCAGATTGGCACATATTTGTATAGATATGGTGCATATACTTAAGTGTATACATACACACACTAACAAAGGGTATCTACAACAAAAGCAGAAGATAAAGCAGAATAATCCTACCAGAACAACTAGTTACTTAGGTGTCTTTTTCCTCTGTTTCTATGAAGTCTGGAAGCACAACACAAGAAGCTGCCTTTCCATGAGTTAAATATGAATATAATTTTGCTACCATGCTATTTTTGCCCCCAGAAAAGTGCCTTCAGATCGGGGGAAGTAGATGTGATACAGATACCAAGTGTAGGATAAAGACTAGTATTATGTATGTCAGCTGTATGGCTACCCAACCAAAGTTGAAGAGAGGAAAAAGAAAGAGGAAAGACCAGGCTTACTAAAAGAAGAAAGAACTGTGAACATGTTTTAGAAGAAATGCAGCCACACACAGTGCTACGAAGTTCTGCAGAAACCTGGCTTTTACAGGGACAGATACTATCTTCTGGAAGAGTTTTACAGTGTTTTCCCTATTTCTAGAGGTTTTTAATGCAGCAGCTAACAATCTGGTTACTATCATGCGAGGCTCAGAAACCTTTCACATGGCAGGTCTAGCTGAAGTCAATGCTATGAGCCTTCCTGTAGTTCATTACTCTATAAAGGAAGTTGGAAGCCTCGGCTTCCCCTGGGATTTTGCGGTGAGGCAGTTGGTGTATATTCATTACCTTTTTGTTAATGTGCATCCTTAGACTGGTGTAGATGTAACATTATTCTCAACTTGATTCAGATAACTGGTGTCCTCTGTGCTTCAAAAGCGTAGTGGATCTGATGTTACCCAGACCTACAAACAGAACTCCTTTCAGCTGGTGTCGGCCTGTCCCCCACTGGGAAAACACTATAGCATCAGACTCTGACATAACTGACAACTGATAAGAAAGCACTGCCAATAGAGAAAGCCAGAAATCATAAACCTTGCACGATATTGTTCATTTCCTGGCCTATTCTATGAGGGAGAAATGGCGCAAAATGGAAAGATGACAGTTCTTCATCTATCAAAACCATTAGGCACAAGGAATCAAGATGAGACTTTCATTTTTATTATTTGGAGGTGGGGAGAAACAAATATACTGTAGCATGGAAATTAGTACTTGCTATACAACAATTTAAGGCTATATCAGTCTAACTAGCTTGCCACAAAATTGAGGGAATTGAGTTGTAGTGATAAAAACACCATCCTGACATTGTCTTGACAGAAGAATCTCTACCAGGGCTGTTACCTGGTACCTTTTTGAAACTCATTCTTTTCTGATTGAGTAGCAGAATGCAGATAATAATATGGATGGAAAACGCTGGAAAAGGGATCATCTTCAATGCAGAATGATTTTAAATTACCATTTTTATTATCCTCTGAATGTAGGAGAAAATATGCTTCAGTTGTAAAAGGATCAATGGTAAACATAACTTCTGGACAATATATTGTGTTGATGACATGCATGTGGGGAGGGAGACCTTGGGTTTTACAGATTATCATTTTAGGATATCAAGAGAACTGTTTAATAAAATAAATCCAGGTATTGTTAAAGAGAAATAAAGAAGGAAAACATACTGGTGTTCATTTTATTGTAATTACAAGAGAAGCAACTGAAGAAAATTAGAGAAGATAACTAAGCTAGGGATTATATCCATAAAGGATCTTACATTGACCACAATCATGAAGATGTCTGACTACCTGTGTGGTATCCTAGAAGCATTAAAAAATATTAAAGTGTATTCTATGGTGTAAATTTGCTTAGAATATATGTGAGAGTGACAGTAACAGTCTGACCGTTCTGCCAGGTACAGTTCTTCATTTATTAAGAGCACAAGACTGTCATGATTAACATTTATAAATGTCCAGACAGATAGGTAGGAGCAGTGAATCTGTCCAGCTACAAGTCAGGCAGAGCAAGTACGAGCAAAACACTTAACATGGTGTAGTAAGCTGGTAAAATCAACATCAGTGTTGAAGAATTAATACTTCTGTAACAGAGAACAAGCGTGACTAGAAACTATTTTTATGATGATAACATAATAAAAATGCATATTTCTTGCATTTTAGAAGATCCGATTTTATTGCAAACAGCCTTATTCTTGAGACGTGCAGATGCGGAACCACCCTGAGAAGTCAAAAACCCCTGCATATGTGCCAGAAATGGGGATTCAATAGTGGAGTTCTCAGTTCAATCATTGAAATTGTATCTAGAAAACCACTAAAGAAATATGATCTCAGTCTTTCTTGCTGGAATATACCAACCATCATATATTAAAACCTGGAAAATTACATTTTTATATTAATAGGGAGAAATACTTCTCTCTTAAATCAGTGACTAAACTCAAGTTTTTTTGTAAATCCCTCCCATAAGCAAATTAAAAATGGATTTTTTTTTTATTATTTTCTGTATAAAAAGCAACCCAGTTATTCTTGCATAGACTTTCACTTTAATTCACCACTGTTAGTCAGAATAATTTTTATCAATAGGAGTGAAGATTTCTATGATAATGCAAATGTCACATAACATCACACAGGTATTCAATATAACAGTACATGGAGTTGTATGGGTTTTTTTCGTAATTTCTTTGAGGTACTCCTCAGTTTTTCTGGCATGGATGCTCATGAAGGCTTCAGTACAGCTCTCCAGTTAGATGAAGTCACCTGGAATATAAACCAAGTCAAAAAAGCTGCTAGTGTTTTCCTGTAAAGTGGTGAACAAAACATGATATGAGTTATTTGTAAGGAAGGGTAGCACTGCTAATAATGCTTCAGAGACCAGATGGGTGAGAGCAGAATAGGCACTAAATCATGACAGGATTAGAACCTTCTGATCTGCCTATACCATAATTAAGAAGAATTCTTAGGAATTTCTGATTTACAAAAATGAGTGAAACATCCTTCTAACTAAAACATGAAATTATATGGCATGTCTTCGTTTGACTTGCCAGCACCTCTTCTTTCAGCTTTAAAACAATGGATGGTCTGATGTCACCCAGAGAACAACCAAGGGGCAGAAAAAATAGTTAATCAGCAGGAACTATGGAAGATCCTTTAATCTAGTGGACAATGGGACCCATAGGTCTGTTTACTGAAACTGCCAAGAGAAACCTGGAATGCTACCAGCTTTCCACTCTGTTAGGGAGGGAAAATGAACTGCATAAAGTAAAAGAGTTTCATCATCTATTCCCCTCCCTCCCCCTGAGGAAAAGGCCAGAAACTACTCATTTTAAGTGAGGGGGTTATTGGGAATTCAAATTTTCACATGACACATGCTGTGTTGACCCATACTGAATGCGAAGATCCTTGAACAGAGATGTGTCTGCAGCACTGTGATGAAGAAAGGTCTGAAAAATATTCACCTAATAAAAAGAATTTGCCTCTGTACAGAAGGCCATCATTTCACCATGTACATCTACAAATACTAGAAGGCAATACTGGTGAAAAAAGCCTCATATTTTCTCCTTGTCATCCCAGAACTGCTCATGAAGAGGCATTTTCCAGAATCAGCACAGTGAATTTTCCGTAGATAAAGTCTGCAAGGTTTTTTTTTATTATTAGATGAGGTAAACTAGGTTTCCTCACACCTTCTTAAGAAACAGAAAGGAGGTCTGAGGCACTGAAAAAATAGGCTCTTATGCTGGAATTTGAACCAGCAGGGCAGAACATCTGAGTTTAATGAGTGTTTGGTTGCCAACAGCAGGAGTGTTGGAAGGCCAGAGTATATAGGATTAGACCTCGAATTAATGAAGCAATGAAAAGGAAAAGTGCATAATTTTAGGGAAGATCATTTTGATGATTGATTTTATAATTATTCATGGTGCCTAATATGAATTATCTGGATATTTTTCTTGATGGCATTTATTAATGTATTAAATTTTAAACTGTGCTCTAGAAGACAGTATAATACAGGTAGGAAACAGAGAGGTCAAAAATCTTTCAAAAGAGGCTGAGAAATAAGGATGCTTCATGCAATTAAGTGGTTCATACAGAATTCAGCTACTGCTATGTCACTGTTTCAAACTTACTCCCTTGTTACAGGGCTGCTGCAACAATTTAGTATTAAGTTGTTATATCAGATATTTTAAATTTTTTTGTGGTATAATGAATCAATAAAACATTTAAAAAACATCCTTTCCAAGTGGAGGTTCCAAAACAAAATTAGTTAAAGTCAGCTTAAAATCTCCTTATTCTGTCTTCTTGACTGCTTTACTTATACAGTGCTTCAGGGATCCCAGATTTGTGAAAGCCTTCCTCCAGTATTCTAGTAGTTCAGGCTTGCTTCCTTCCAACACTCAGTAGAGATTCCACTGCTTCTGAAGCAGTAGTACTTAAATTCTGATTGTGTTGTGGTCACAGTAGATACTTGCACCCAAAACAAAACCGTGGTAGTTTTCCCACTTTGAAGCTGGGCTTGCTACTCATTACACCATAAGAGATCAAAATTATTTATAATATCAATGGACTACTGATTTTGAAGTCAGAGGTTTTTGATTTTGATAAGATTTTAGTGGAGACTGTCAATTATCATGCAAGTCTGAGCTGTTTGAGACCTTATCCTGTCTTACTCTGAGGCAACTACAGCAACTATGGGACCTAAGGTAATCAGAGTTGCCTTACATCACCAATAGCAGGAAACATGGTCTTTCAGTTATGTGGGGTAACAGAAAAATTTCTTCTGCACTCTCATGAATATCCAGCTTCCTCTTTATCCCTCAGTAGCATTTTGTCTTTAAGCAGTAGAGGAATAGGAAAACTGAATACTAAGGACAGTACTTTTGATGTTAAGGAATTTTCATTTCCATACACCTCTGTGGAGCAATACACCAAAACCCTTGCATCAGGTGAATGCACACTATGATTTGTATGCTATCCCATAGCAAAAGGAGGTTAGTAAGACAAATCCCACTCAGAAGTCTAGATGTTCCCACAGAGCAGAGCTTTGTGAAAGGTAATGCATTCTCATGAATCTTTATGATTTTTATGGAGCTTCCAAAAATGCAATGTTTTCAGCGGTAAAATGCATTATATTCTTCAACGTACACCTGATGTTAAACACAGCACTGTATGTTCTGTGGCAGCAGCACTGACAGGACAGCTTTTGCTGGAGTAGACTGATTGGCTGAGTTTGGTCTTCAGAAAACCCTAATCCTGCTGCAGCCAGGTGCTTGCTAGCTTTCTTTTCAGTATCTTACTGGATGAGTTCAGAAGAATTAACTTGCCCACACTACTCCCTGTGTGAAAGAGTATGAGGACTAAAGCCCTGAAAACCTCTCAAAGATTTTGAGACCCCGGTAAAAAAACACTGAAAACCTGGGATTTCTTCTTTACAATAGCAGATATCTAATCCCTTAATGTGCAGTTTGGGTAGACATTTGGACTATTATTTGGGAAAAGAGGAGTCTGGAAAATCTACATAGCTGCAGAGTAAAAAAACAATGATACAAATTCAAGCTAGGGCACATTTTGCTGTCTCTACAGCTGCAACCTAGCTGCTTTACATGTAACAATTTTCTTATAAAGGTCAAGTAACAGCATGTGATTTTTACATTGGCTCAATGCTTCAGCTGTGTATGGTAACAGTACTGCTGCATGAGCTGGTACTATACGTATTTCCCTTTGAAACCCCTGTGTAAGTGTGTGATGGAGGAGGGAAGTATTGCTACTTACAAACTCACGGTTTCCCATTCCCTACTCTCCAGTTTGATCCGGCAGACAAAGTAACCAGTGCTATCCAGAGCCAGATCTTGCTGTTTCTCTAGAGTTTACAGGAAAGTACAGAGAGGAGGGCGCTGGCTCTCCCTAGCAGCTGTCAAAGGATTCCTAGTGCAGCTGCACACATCCAGCTCTATGGGAGGCCGAAGGAGGTCTGAGGATGGTCTCAGAGCAGTACAGTTGAAAAGCCACACACTGTGTCTCTGTGTATGCCAGCACAGATGCATCAGCCTTGGCACCATCTCATAGCAAGACAAAGATGGGAGCGCTCTGCTTTCTCCAGCTTCAGATTCAATGGCTGCAGCAAGGACTGAGGCAACAAGCAGGCTCAGGTGTCTTGCTCTCATCTGAGCATTCTCACCTTTCCCACTGCAGAGAAAGCTGCGCTAATCCATGGGGCTGATTAAATGCTTTCCAAAATGCTCTTCTAGTCATCACTATCGAGGGAGGATTTCCTACAAAGCACTCAGACTTTTGAATCTGTTTTTAGTGACAGTCTGCCCGTCTCTTCAAGAGGCCCTGAACTGACAGTATCCAGCCAGTGTAACGTCTGCCCAGTGATCCAGGCGAGATCATCAGCACTAAATGCACATGATTTCAAGTCTCCTGAGCTACATTTCTTCAAGTGTGTGTCGTTACTCTTCCTTCTGCACACGCTCAAAAGGAAGACTGGTTTAAAGACTCTCACTTCAGCTGTTTATTAGCTGAGTTAACACAAACATTTCATTTTGTGTGCTTGAGCAAAGTTTATGGTTTCTCTTCCAGGGTAGCTGACCTGAAACCTCTCTAACAACGCTCTTGAGGAGGAGCATAAAAATGTTCTTCATAAAAACAATTTCAGATAGCTATTAACAATTACAAGCTGTATAGCAACAGAAACCAAGATGCAAACCTCATTATAACACTTTCTGGGCCTCCGTATGTGTAATGCAATACAGTATAGCTGGCTTAGAATTGAAATTTCCTTTCATAGTGCTATTACAATGGCACATGGTATACAGAGAGGTATTAATCTTGTTGGCACCACTCACAGTCTCTGCTCACCTAAAAATTATAACTCAGATTCAGTTCAGATATGTCTTTTACTGTGTCACAGGGTAGAACACTGTTGCCCTGTTTGTGAGACAAATGATTGAACTCACAGTTGTTCTGCACTGGAGAGATGCTCTTGCTGGTAAGAGAGATGCTAAAATCATGGCTCATCAGAATCTAAACTTATATACCAGTTAGTAAGAATACAAACAAAACTTTCCAGTGCCTCTTTTCTCGTTTTAGTTGCCTTGGCAGACAAGTCTAATCCTGTGGCCAGGATGGTCTGATGAATCTTTAAAGTGTTGGTCATGTGCATCAAGCATAAAGCTATACAATGTTTCAAGTAGACAGTACAGTCAAATTTTCAATGCTAAGAAGCTATTAGGATGGCACGACTAATTTTTTTGTTACCTTCTATAAGGTATTCTCTAAAGAAATGCTTTCTTCCCACAAGAAAACTACAACTTGCCCTCAGCTTGTTTCTTTTTATGTATTCCACAAATCCTGGATTAAGCAAAACAGCAGTCTACATGCCAAATATTTGCAACTTAAGTGTGCTGTGATTGAAAGTTTTAGAATTGATATCCTAAACTAGATTTAAATAGGTACTGTGATGAGAGATGTTATTGTATTACCAACCTTGAATTAATTTTAATTATCTTTCTCTTTTTTAGTTAATCCTTTTTCTCTCCTTCTTTTCTTACACTGAGAGTCCAGTAAGACCTAGTGGGCACTGAGGAAGTGGGGAGAACAAATGGAATACAGGGTTGCAGAAGCAACAATTTTCTTAAATAACTGGGGCCATGTAAATGAAGGAATTAATCCTTTAAATTAATTAGGCACATTAAGAAAAAAAGGATTAAAAGGACTGAAGAGTGAGTGCCCTTTTGTGATCAGTCTGAAGCTATGAATCTTTCAAATTATACCTGGCATTATTCAATCCCTTCAAAATTAAACATAGTTTCACATTTTAAAAACACTTTCAGAATGAGGGGCAGAGATTAGGTTTTTAAAATATCGTAGTCATTGCTTCAGAAAAATTGGTGAAAAGAATGAAAAGAAAGTGTAACACTTGTCTTATATATGTCTTAGAAAGAGAGGTTAATGTAGATCAGTAGATTGATTGTGATAATCTCTTTCTTACTGAAAAGTATAGAGGCTCACCCAAATTTCGTAAAACAAACCCACTGGAGTTTTAGATCATACTTCAGTCTTCTGAGGAACTTCTGCTATGTACCAGCTGATTTGTGCAATTAGAAAGACTAACTAATATATCGTAGAAGGAAACCAGAAATCTAATACTCTAGGTGCTAGAGGTGTTAAGGATTTCTGATCAAATAAGAAGATATCCAGCTGAGTCACTGTAAAGATAAGTAAGAAGAACAACATCCCTGTCCTGACACTCAACGGATAATACTTTGGCAACAGTTGAAGCAATGGCACAACTCCTAATCACTGCAGTGGGAGCCAAGACTTCATAGCTAGTATCAATCAGCATTCATTCAGTAGCAAAAAAGATTGACTCACTGAGATAGAGAACAGTATAATATATGCCTAATAGGAAACCAGAAATTACTGTTTGGCATTGGCCTCATTAATATAAACTGTACATTTCTCTCTGTCTTTTTCAAGTTTAAAACAAGTATAAGGCAAAATGGTACTTCTGGGAAAAATTATTCAATCCAAACACAAATTCTACAAATGAACGCTTATGGACTCTCGATGATTCAAAGCCGGTACTACATTCTGTAACTCTCAATGGGAAATTTATTCTTAAAAGTACTAGGTCATTTGATAGGACATCTAGCTACATAGTCAGGAAGAAACCTAGCTTTCCATTGTCTTCTTCTCAGGCTGCAACCTTTAGACAGTTCTATCAGAGTTGGGAAATTATTTGTCAGTGTCTCTAAGAGTATTTCAAAGTCCTTCAAGTTCACATAAATTGCCGTATACTCACTGAAAATAACAACTCCCATCTCCCTCATAAAACCTGATCAATTAGCTTACTCTGGCCTAGGATTTGGGAGAGCTACCTCTGAAATACAGTAGAATCCAGTGGGTGTGAGCAGAGGGGAATGCAAAATCTGTGCATGTGATTCTGTGGTGATTTACTTTCACAGAATCACAGAATCATTAAGGTTGGAAAAGACCTGTAAGATCATCAAGTCCAACCATCAATCCAGCACCACCACTGTGTTCAGCATTAAACCATGTCCTCAAGAGCCGTAAGTGCCATATCCACACATTTTGTGACCACTTCCAGGGATGGTGAACTCCACCACTTCCCTGAGTGGTCTGTTTCACCGTGTAGTTGTGGCATAGATCAGAAATGACTTTTCTCAAGGACTTTGCCACCAGACAAATCTCTCCCAAACAACAAAACTGTTTAACTTAGCACAGTTCAGTTTAAAGACTGCAGTAGGTAATGAAAAGGTAAAGGTGGAACTGATGGCCAAAAAAGTTTTCTTTCAGTCTCACTGATAGAAGAAAGATGTCCTGATACAGGCCCTGGGGTAGTGTACTATCTTTTGGTGATAAACCTTTGTAACAATGAAGATAGAATTATGGTGATGATTCAGATAGCGAGAAAACAGATAGGGATTTCTTTCTTCCTCACCCAAAGCAGAAGTAAATCTAGTAAGAATTTCAAGAGAGCATTGATATTAGCAGGAAATAGAGCGGTGAATTAGAATGCAATGGAAAGGGTTTTTCTTGTTGCATGAAAGGAAAAAGCAGTCTTGGAACTGTTGTGTAACTCACCTAAATAAAATATGACAGTCTAATATACCACGTTGACTTACAAGATAAAAATGAAGCGTGGAATGGGAAATATCTGTGTGTTTTCTTGTTCTACAGCACCACCTGAATGGGAACAGGTGATACTGAGTTGGATGAACATACATATATTATAAGACCAAGAGAAGGATGTCAAGAATAACTAATTTGGTTTTCATTTGACTCAGAACTAATTTTCCCCAGCTAAAAAGTTATCTGATTTTGTCAAATAGCTCCCCAATAAGAAGAGTAATAAATACATCTTTAGAAACCATGGCACTGCGTTTCAGATGTTGAAATCCAGAGAACAGCCTGAGAGATCTGGGGTTGTTCAGCTTGGAGAAGAGAAGGCTCTGTGGAGACCTAATTGCAGCCTTTCAATATGAAAAGTCTGTAGTGACAATACAAGGAGCAACAGTTTTAAACTAAAAGAGGATAGATTTAAATCAGATAAAAGAGGGGTTTTTTTGGTTATAAGAGTGGTGAGGCACTGGAACAGGTTACCCAGAGGAATTGTGGATGCCTATAAAGTAAGATACACACAGGTATCCCCCAAAATTCTGGGGCAGTGGAGAGGATCCAGAAAGGTTTATTTTGAAGGAGAGAACCCTAAAACTTGCAAAGCAAAAAATCTGCACCACCTGCAAAAACACTGGGCCTGAGAAAGTCATGCCTCCTGATCCTTCTAGGCTTCTTATCTTCTCTGACCTCCCTCCCTGCAGGGTCACCACAGGCATGGCCTGTAACGCTGTGAGGGATTATCTCTCCTCAGAGCAGATACAGAGTGCAGCTTTTTCTCTGGAATGCAAAAGGAGAAAAAAAGAAAAACATCCAACTATTTTTGGGAAAATTACTCTTAAGCAGGAAAGACTTCCTAAGGGAAAACAAGTTCTAACTCCTCATTACAAATTCTTCCAAAAGGGTACCTACCCCTACAACCCCATCCCTGAAAGTGTTCAAGGCCAGGTTGAAAGAGTCTGTGAGCAACCTGGTCTCATGGAAGATGTCCAGCCCATGGCAAAAGGACTGCACTAGGCACTATTTAGAGATCCTTTCCAATCAAAGGCATTCTATATGATTTTATGATTCTATGTTTTGAACTATCACTGAGGAGTTAATTGGCACTCAGAATCATAGAATCATAGAACCAACTGGGTTGGAAAAGACCTTCAAGATCATCAAGTCCAACCCTTAAGAAGGTCATACTTTAAAAAAGAAGATTCAACGTATGTGTATTTATGTATATGTAATATATATACACAATATATAAAAACTAACACAACTACATAGAAGCATAAATACCAATCAGAATATGTTCTTAAAATATTACAAAACCCTTCTGAGAAACAAAGTAAACACTTGGAGACTCCAATAAGCCCATTCCTGAGAGCAGCACACGGACTGGCTGAGGAGTCCAAATGCTAGATGAACCCCTTCTCGCTACTCACATCCTTCCCAACAACAGCATCATAAATGTTTTAACCTAACTAAGTAAGTCACATGTTGACTGACTGGTCAAAGCTTATCTGAACCACTTGGGATTGCAAAACTGGAGAATGAAATCTCACGACAGGCTTTCTTGTGAGATTTTCACTGTTTCCTAATCTTGAGGCTGAAAATAATGGACAACTCATGTGCCCGTGTTTTTTATTTTTGTAATTTACTATTATTACTTGACACCTCCACTGCCAATGTCAAAAATTTTGCAATGTTCAGAAAACAGAAGATAAAACCAACTTTTGTTGGTTTGTGACGTGTATTTGTGTCTCAGAAGCAACTCCATTTGCTGTTTCTACTTGGAGAATTCTGTGGGAAGTTGTACAGGAGGCA